>NC_086447.1:802000522-802220522 GCF_028390025.1 Pseudophryne corroboree
TGCTGGAAAATCCACGTTTCTCCCTTTGGGGGCTCCGCCTGCTAGATGTACCTACCCGGGACTGTCTACTCAGTCCTCTCGGTCCTCCAGATCTAGATCTAGGGCCGGAGGGGCCTCCAACGCAGCTAGAGGCTCCAGAGGTAAACCTAAGAAACCAGCCATTGCCGGATCTCAGGGCCAGAACGCCAGTTCTGCTTCCGCAAAGACTTCAGCATGATGGTGCTCACCCACCCCGAGGGAATCTCGTAGTGGGAGCTCGGTTACGTCACTACAGCCACATCTGGGACGGTTCCTGCCAAGATGCTTTGGTAAGGGACCTTATCTCTCAGGGTTACAAGCTGGAGTTCGATGGTACTCCTCCCCAACAATTTTTCAAATCCTGCTTACCAGCTTTAGAAAATATGCGTGGTACGTCCGGGATCCATTAAGGTCCAGATTTCAGCTCTTTCCATCTTCTTCTAGAAGAAGTTGGCTCTCTTGCCAGAAGTTCAGACCTTCTTGCAAGGGATGCTTCACATACAACCTCCATTCGTGCCTCCTACGGCACCTTGGGATCTGTATGTAGTGTTACGTTTCCAACAGTCCTCCTGGTTTGAACCTCTGACGACAGTAGGAGATAAGTACCTCAAGTGGTAAACGGTGATGTTACTGGCCCTGGCTTCTGCTAGGCGTGTCTCAGAATTGGGGGCCTTGTCGTGCAAAAGTCCGTACTTGGTCTTTTACGAGAACAGAGCGCAGCTCAGGACTAGACAGCAGTTCCTGCCGAAGGTGGTCTCAGCATTTCACTTGAATCAACCTATCGTGATTCTGTCCAGTTCTGACACTTCTGCTCCTCCGGAGGCATTGGATGCTGTGCGAGCCTTGAAAATTTATATCAAAAGGATGGCTCGGTTCAGAAAGACTGATTCCTTGTTCGTGCTCTATGATGCGCAGAAAAAGGGTTGCCCTGCTTCTAAGCAGTCCATAGCTCGTTGGATTAGGCTTACTATCAAACAGGCCTATGTGTCTGCAGCCTTATCGGTTCCACAGCCTCTGAAGGTCCACTCTACAAGATCGGTGGGCTCTTCCTGGGCGGCCGAACGTGGAGTCTCGGCCCTGCAACTATACCGTGCTGCTACCTGGTCGGGGAAGAACACCTTTGAGAAGTTCTGCAAGTTTGATACCCTGACCAAAGAGGATACCCAGTTTGGGCAGGCGGTGCTGCTGATGTTTCTGCACGTTCCCACCCGTTCTGGAAGCTTTGGGACATCCCCCATTGTACTAATCTGTCCCCAATATCCGTTATGGACGCTAGAGAAAATAGGATTTTAAATACCTACCGGTAAATCCTTTTCTCGTAGTCCATAAGGGATATTGGGCGCCCGCCTCTGTGCGGTGACTTTCTGCAGGTTCTCTGTATGTATTCCTGTTCAGCTGTTGCTGTTAATGTTGCCAGATGTTGCTGGCTAAGTTACCGGTGTATATATATTGGTGTGCTAGTGTGAAATTCTCACCACACTTTATGTTCCTTCTCTCAAGTATGTCATTCTCCTTCGGGCACTGTTTATCTATAACTGAGCTGTAGGAGGAGGCGTAGAGGGGAGGAGCCAGCACACCCAGTTGAAGAAATTTAAAGATCACTGGCTCCTTTGGACCCGTCTATACCCCATCGTACTAATCTGTCCCCAGTATCCCTTATGGACTACGAGAAAAGGGTTTACCAGTAGGTATTTAAAATCCTATTTTTTGGTTGGTGCTTTATCACCTTCCACTTTATCACTTTTCCAAGTTTAATACATGTGCCCCATTGTTGTATAGCTGACACCTGTATCTTGGGTGGTAGTGTGTGTTTGGCTGTTGATGAAGCTGTCTAAAATCCCATTTGTTCTAAATTTTACAACCAGCCCAAAGCTATGTTTATGTCAACAAAAAGGGGCTGAATAGAGAAAGTTCTCTATACAGTAATGACAGTTAGTTTCATTAATGACACCTTGAGGAGAACAGGCTAACCGATGTCACATTGTAGCCTAACAAAAATAACCCATTAATGAGGCTTAATCTGAGAAACTTCTCTTGGCGGCCTAAAAAGAAAAATCAGCAAAGCACAAGTAAGCTCTAAACTGGAACAGCATAATATGATTTGTGTACAAATGATTTAACGCAGGACCAGGGATCACAGTTACTTCTAATTAATATTAAATTTTTTTTAAAAATTCGTTAAAATCATGCGTTTAGGATTAGTTCTCGTGACTTTTTTTGTTCATAAGGGTTTTATAATTTTCAAAGAAATGTTCAAACGGCTTTGTAGTGAGGCGATTCATTCTGAAAAATCATGTGACCTGATCCTATTTTTTTAAATACATTTATTGGGCGAGATTCTCAAACCGCCCCTTGTCGCGCCCGCCGACAGTATTATAGTGGTGCGGCTGATGGGCGCGACAAGTTAATTTCAGCTCACTGCCCCTGGGGATAGCGGTATAGAGACCCGTTTGTACGCTGAAATTGATGTTTTCACGCTTGCGCCCCTTACTTTAGTTGGTTTTAGGTGCTTAACACGCCTAAACCCGAGTGTAATGGGAGCAATGAGCGTGATAAGTGGGGGGCTTTTGAATATTACCCTGCAGTCTCCCGTCCCTTTAGAAGGGAGATCGGGGGTGCAATAACATTTGAATTCCCCCAAGTGTATTTACATTATTTTCTCAAACTACTGAGACAGAATGTCAGTAGTAACCTAAAGTCATTTTTAAGATGGGACGACAATGATTTAATATCGTGAGCACCATTTATAGTTTGCTTGCAGGAATCGGTGACATCTGAATATGGTATCCCGCCAGCTTACCAGCCCGATTGTCTGCACGCCGACTGACAGACTATTCTGTGGCGACCGCAGTGAGCACACAAGGGTCTTTATTGCGCTGACCCCCGCCACCGGCATTCTGCCGGGATCCCAGGGTCTGTATGCTTACTGCCGGGATCCCTAGCACCGGTCTCTCAGCCCCAACCCCGGAAGATGACGTAGATTCCTGGTGCCCTGTTCCTTTCTATGGGGAGGTGGTTTGGGCTTGCACAGAGGGATTTCTACGCCGCAATCACACTGCAAGATCGGCTGCCGCGCACATGCGTGCCCTCAGATCATGCATACACAGCAGGCACCACTGTGTTCAGTACCACTGCTGCTTATTAGAGTTTACAGGGACAGCTGCTTTTCAGAGCATATGTCCCCGCACCAGAGCAATGCGAAATTTCTCTGGTACTTAAGTATACACTACTGCATCTCGCATTAACGAGTTAATGACTATTGCAACCAATAATATGATAGATTTTGCCCCTTAAGATAACTATTAAATGTTTTTATCCCATTTTACTGGTAATCAATAATTGCCCCCATAATGAATAAGTGGATGATTGGCAAGATGGCTTTGGCGGTGTGCAAACCACTTTTTAGGTTCCAAAGTACTGTAAGGCGCATGTGGTTTTGCTAATCTTCACTGAATTTCTGCAATAGCCTGGAGCGTACATCCTTAATTGTCTTGTTATACATTTCCTATATACACCTAACCCTGGCTTCTTGTAATTGCTGGAAAAGATTGAATCAGAAAAACATTTATTGTACTCCCATCCCCAGCTCACAGAACCCAGTCATGTCATTTCTAGGTATGCACACTACTGCTACCTGAATGCTGAATGTGTGCAGCTCACTGTAAGGCTGTTGCTGGCAGGACGCTGCATCTGATTGCTTTTACTGAATTAATTGCTTTATGTCCCTAAATTCCTTCTGTACTCTTTAGCCTTGTGATTTATATATGTTCTTTTTTCGCTCTTATTTATTGGGCACCACAGGGGTTACGTACCACTGTACATAAGGGATCGAACATACAACAAGATTAGGTAGGTGCAAGGTCATTGATTTTAGACTGTTACAGAGTCACAAATAAAACCTATATACACAATTGTTACTCTGGGATATAACAGAGATGGTTTATGGACACAACACTGTTTCCTTTACAGAAGGCAAATGTGTTTTCTCTGTGCGTTGAAAAATAGGTATTCCCAGTAATAGAAGCTATAAGGAAAAGGCATTTCATTCAGGAAAAATAAGCTGGATAGAGGGCCGTATTCAATAGTAGTTGGAAACTGCCGTCTTGTCGGAAAGACGGCAGTTTCCGACTGATTGAGGTCGGAAGGGGTTCTGACCTATTCAATCTCGGGCCTTTTCTTCCGACAAGTCTGCAAACCCGACTTATCGGAATACACGCGGATTGGCAGAAGCTGGGCCAAGCTCAAGAGGTTTTAGTCCAGTTTCCGACCATGTCAGTCTTTCTTTAAATATTTGACATTTGAGTGTACTCGGGTTATTTAGTTGTTGCTGTATGTCTGTTCTTTTTTTCAATATGGGTATTTCAGTCATGTGATCTGACTTTGTTTCCTCTATCAACATTATATTTAAAGACCTTTTAAACCCCACAATTTAAAATTTTCACATGAAACTTTGTGTTAACATGACATCCCACTACAGCTCTGTTTTATCTGCCTTTTCCATTATTGTAATAAGTGGAGATCCTCCCAACGGCTTCAGTACAGTGTCCTACACAGGCCACAATAATGGTGTGACTCCAGCATCCACACGATGCATTTGTCCAGCACGTGCCTGAGAGGCACTAGTACCCCCTTATTAGCATACCACCGTGACCATGCTGATACCTGCTTTTATTGTCTAAATTGCCTCCGACACAATAAAAGTTGATGTAGATACTGAAATGCAAAGTTTATAAATGAGTGCTAATTGCTTCCATACTTTATTATGGAAGCACATACACCCGACCTAACAAGCACCATCTAAAGAAGGGTGAGCTAATGGTGGAACTGACAACATGGTGGCACAGTAGTTAGTAGTGTTGCCTCGAGTTGATTCCCGACCAGGGCTCAGTCTGTGCGGACTGTCTGCCCCCGCTTGCATGGCTGCCTACCACAGTCCAAAAAACATACCGGTAGGCTGCTGACTAACAGACTTCAGTGTGTGTGTTTGCGCGCGCTTGTGTGTTAGTGAATATTGACTGCAAGCTGTAATGGAGCAGAGACTGACCCGAATAATATATATTCCCTGTACAGCGCTGCTGAATATGATGGTGCTTTATAAATAACTAGTCATATCTTTCTTCTCGGCATAGGCGTGCGCAGCACATTTTATTAGGGGGTGTACTTTTGGAGGGGTGTGTCTAGCACCGCCTTTTGGGCGTGTCTAGCACCATCTATTGACGGTCAACGCAATATAAAATATCCACCCTTATACCAATCCTAATAATGCAGATGCATTGTCAGATGTTGTGGTGTGCACCAAACAAACACCCCTGATGGCATTCACTGCAATTACACTGCTCCTCCTCAGCCTGGTCTGGCTCCCCCTCTTTCCCCTTCAAGCTGCAGTCACTCACTGACACTGACAGTCGTAGACTAGTTACTGCTGGAAAAACGCGTTGTGTCAATGCTGCTGACCGCCTGCCAGTATTGAATTTGTCTTCCTAAAAGCAACGCTGGCTGCATGCTGCTCCTCATCAGTGGCTGACGTTGGCATAGAATAGAAGGAGAGAGGTGGGTGTGTGATGGGTGGGCGTGCGAGCAGCATGATGTCATCGCATCACATCACGCTGTTTTTGTACATTGAGGTGAAGCCAGTAGTTTGAAAGCCGGTGGCAGTGGCACCCTTGATTAACCCAGGCGTCCGGTCAGTAATGCAGTCCTGACAGGGTGCAACGCAGAGGGGACAGTAATCAGCCTGCTCGGTGATCGCTGCATCAGGCATGTGAGATAGGTTTACCGGACATTAGGGGGTGCCTGTGCGCACCAGGCACCCCTCCCTGCGCACGCCTATGCTGCTCGGTGATGCACACATTTTTGATGGGTGGTCTTCAGTATGCCGGCGGTCGGGCTCCCGGCGACCAGCATACCGGCGCCGGGAGCCCGACCAGCCGGCATACTGACACTTATTCTCCCTCACGGGGGTCCACGACCCCCCTGGAGGGAGAATAAAATAGTGTGGCGCGCGTAGCCCGCAAGGGGCTCATTTGCGCTCGCCACAGTGTCGGTAAGCCGGCGGTCGGGCTCCCGGCGCCGGTATGCTGGTCGCCGGGAGCCCGACCACCGGCATATCGTAGTGAACCCATTTTTGATATGTCAATATATAAAATATATGACTGGTTTGACTTACTCTTGTAGTATTGTAGTGGGCAGAAATATTGCTAGGGATCTGAAGTTAATTGTATCTTCTGTTACGTGATCATGCAATATGTTTAATTCCCCATCTGTTGCAACCTGTTTTAACAATTAATCAGATTACAATAAAAAAAGAGTGGGCAGACAATTTTCTGCAGTCCTGAAATCTGTGGGCAGATTCTGTAGCATTTGATCATCTTGCCCATACTTGACAGTGATGTGGATTATATGAAAGTTTGACTAGAAGTGAAGAGAAATTAAAAAATTGCAAGTAACTGTTTACTCATCATTTCTAAACGGTTTCTTAATACAGTGTTCAGTGTTTAGATGGATTTCATAATAGATGACCATAAAGTTGTGCTCCTATTTGACATAATGGTCTGTTCTGTTTGTGTGCAGGGCTTATTCCAGCACTGAGGGTGGATTTGCACTAGAAAAGAAGATCTCCACTGTTCCTGACTTGCACTTGTCATCTCGTTGCCTTGGAGCCATAAAACTCATCACACTCCAGCACAGAAACATTTCAGCACTTGGGAATGAGCGGACAAACACAAATGTGTTAACGGTCACATTTCTTTCCAGTGGATAACTTCATAAATATTCTGCAATGGATAATATAATGAAGAAATAATTACGGTAAGCACTTACCAAGAGCCCTCAGGGCACAAGTTGGCTTTTTTTGGTGCATTTATATAATTTTGACTTTATTAAACAGCTATGCATTTATTTATTAAATGTTTTCTGTGGAGTTTATATAAAATATAATATAGCTCTAGTGTGTCTTCTAATAAAACAGAGCTTTCTTATACCCCTTTTCCACTAGCTCAAAAAACACGGGTAAATGCACGGGGGCACGCATTTACCCGTGTTTTTTGCTAGTGGAAAAGGGTCTCCTCGCAATAACCCGGATCAAGTGACCCATGAATCCTACCCAGGTAACTACCTAGGTAGGACACGGGAATGATCCGGGTAGGGTTGTAGTGTAAACGGAAGCAGTGTTGATGCGACGCGGCTCCCGTTTACACTGTATGGAAGGGCGGCGCTGGGAGATCATGTGATCTCCCAGTGCCGCCCCTGCCGTGTCACCAACCCGGCAATATGCCGGGTTGGTGACACGGCAATATGCCAGGTTGGTGAGCGCAGTGGGAAAGGGGGCTGAGCACGGGCCGCAGCCGGGTAGCACCCATATCAGGCTCCTGGCTGCGACCTGTGTTTTTATCATATTAATTTGTTTGCTTATGTTAACTTACAGGGATGGACCATGTTTATTGGGGGGTTTCTTAAATAAAGGTTATTTACATCTACTGTGCATCATAATGGAATTGTCTAGTGAGGGGGTAGGCA
Source organism: Pseudophryne corroboree (assembly GCF_028390025.1). Taxonomy (NCBI): domain Eukaryota; kingdom Metazoa; phylum Chordata; class Amphibia; order Anura; family Myobatrachidae; genus Pseudophryne; species Pseudophryne corroboree. The sequence continues at coordinate 802,008,056 of NC_086447.1, forward strand.
GCCTGTGGTACTCCAGTTGCTGTGTAACTACATAGTCCAGCATGCCCTGACACAGTTTTGCCATTAGGGCATGCTAAAATGGTAGCAGGGCATGATGGGATATGTAGTGCTACAGGCTCTTCGCCGGCAATTGCACTCCTCCCTTTTTGTCTAAATACTTATGATTTATGACAAGGAAAGTTCATTATTACTCTAACGTCCTAGTGGATACTGGGATGACATTAGTACCATGGGGTATAGATTGGGTCCATTGGAGCCTGGCACTTAAAGAAATCATTTAGTGTGTGCTGGCTCCTCCCCTCTATGCCCCTCCACCAGACTCCATTTAGAAAAATGTTCCCAACTAGCCGGGTGCATCCCTCTGGAGCTCCAGAGAGTTTTCTTCAAAATTTTATTTATTTTGTTTTTTCAGGCAGCACTGGTTGGCAACAAATGGCGGTATTAGGGCGCAGCGGTCACCGAGCTGCGGTGCCCGCTGCGGACCCCAGACTGGCGCTAACACAAAGGGGGTTATTAAGCTCCTTATTTTCACACAGATTCTGTATTTTACAGCCAGTATAATATGTAAGGGACCGCGCGCCATTGAGGGGGTGGGGCTTCCCGGAGAGCGGGACCAGAGGCTGAAAGGCGCCATTTGCTGCTGCTGACTGCCAGGCTGCATGCTGGAGCTGCTCCTCCACAGAACCCACTGAATCACCAATTGTACTGATACCAGGGGGGAGCATATAAATGGCAGTGACAGTGCTGCGGTGTTAAAAATATATATGTGTACCCAGCGGAGCACTGTTCTGACTGAGGTATTGTGTGCTGGTCCCAATCCTCTGTGTTACTCCATTCAGGCTGTCTGGGGTTGTTGTGCTGTTTCACTATCTGCGTTGTCACTGCACTGTGTGTATTCACCTAACTCTGTGTGTTTTCTGCAATAAGAATGTCTTGGAAAAAGACTGTGTGTCCCTCATGTAACACTAAGTTTACACCTTCCCCAGAGAGTTCTCTCCTGTGTACCCAGTGTTCTCTCCCTTTACAGGGTAGTAGTATGCAGGAACCTGAGTGGTTAGATTCATTCAAAACCATGATTACTAACATTACATACACAGAGTTGGCTACCGCCAGACAGGAAAGGCAGACCCTTAAACAATCTGTAGATGATTTCTTGGTTAAAGCTGCTGACCACAGACAGGCTTCTCAGCCCCCTCTGGTGGTCTCTCATAAATGCACTTTCCCACAGGTGCTCCAGTCTGACTCTGATACTGACATGCCAGAGCTGGGTCAGGAGAGTTAGACTTGGAAGATGACAATTCTCTGACCCTGGGGGTCGATGCCCTGATTTATGCTATTTGAGAAGTCCTCAATATACTGGATAAAGAGTTAGAACCAGAAGAGGAATTATTTTTTAACGTAAAACCAAAATCCTCTGCCATCTTCCCCATATCAAAGGAATTTTATCTACCTTTCTAAAGAGGCGTGGGTCAATGCTGACAAGAAATTCCAAACTCCTAAACGGTTACTAAATTCCTTTCCTTTTCCTCCTGAGGATAGGAAAGTATGGGAAAATTCACCATCTGTGGATACTTCAATTTCCAGGCTGTCACGTAAAATTGTACTGCCTGTACCTGGGGCTATCTCTCAAGGACCCAGCTGAGGGCAAAATTGAGACTACTCTCAAATCTATTTATACTACGTTTGGGAGTAGCTCAAAGGCCCACCATAACTTGCGGCTGGATTTCCAGGGCCATGGTAAAATGGTCTGATAATATAATAAGGGGGTTTGACTCCCTGCCTCAGTAAGAGATCTTTACACTTTTGCTTCATATCCAGGATGCTGCAAATTTTGAGTGAGACTATTAAGGAATTATGTCTCATAAATGGCCGTACTACAGCTATGGCAGTCTCGGCTCGCAGAGCTCTGTGGCTGCGAAACTGGTCAGTGGATGCTGAGTCTAAGAAAGGTGTGGAGAATTTTCCTTTTACAGGGGATGCCTTGTTTGGGGGAAGAACTGAACAAGTGGATCTCTCAGGCGACGGCGGGTAAGTCTACATATCTGCCGTCGCCTGCACCTCCTGCTAGACGTCCCTACCCTAGGCCCTCTGCATTCCTTTCGTGTGGCCAGATTCAGAGGCAGAGCCAGAGGCGCCTCAAATGCTGCTAGAGGAACTCGTGGTACTGTAAGTACCGTAAACCAGCGGCTGCTGGATCTCTGGACCAGGCCTCCGGATCCTCATCCACTAAGCCCTCTGTGTGACGGTTGGCCCCAGCAGCAGAGCAAAATTCATGTAGGTGCTCGCCTTCAACACTTCGCCCATGTGTGGGCACAGTCCTGCCGGGATCCTTGGGTGAGGGACCTCATATCCCAGGGGTACTGGTTGGAATTTCAAGCACTACCTCCTCCCAGATTCTTTAAGTCAGGCTTACCAGCTTTACCCATAGCAAGGGTTGCCTTGCAAGACGCCATTCAGACACTACTACAAACGGGGGTTGTTGTCCCAGTTCCTCCTCCGTTGCACAACAGGGGTTTTTACTCCAGCCTTTTTGTTGTACCGGAACCAGACTGTTCAGTACGGCCCATCTTGAACCCATATCTACGTGTGTTCAAATTCAGGATCGAGTCCTTGAGAGCGGTTGTCTCCGGTCTGGAGGAGGGGGAGTTCCTAGTTTCCCTTGATGTCAAGGATGCTTGCCTACATATCCTCATATGGCTTCCTCATCAGACTTACCTCCGGTTCGCTATACTGGACCACCGTTTCCAGTTTCAGGCCTTACCCTTTGGTCTCTCCACAGCTCCAAGGGTATTCACAAAAGTCATGGCGGAGATGTTGGTGCAATTGCGCAGGATGGGAGTCAACATAGTGCCCTATTTGGACGATCTCCTGATAAAGGCGGTGTTCAGGGAACGTCTGCTACACAGCATCGACTAGACTACTCGCTTGCTTACTGGCCATCTGTGAATCCTAAATCTCCAGAAGTCTCACCTGGAACTGTCGCAAAGAATTCAGTTCCTGGGAATGATACTGGACACGGTGTCTCAGAAAGTATTCCTTCCAATGGACAAGGCCTTGACTATCCAGTCTATGGTACGCTCTGTGCTCAGACCCCGCAAGATCTCAGTTCATCTTTGCATTTGCTTACTGGGCAAGATGGTTGCCCCTCCTACGAGGCAATCCAGTACAGCAGATTTCATGCACGTCCGTTCCAGCTGGATCTGCTGGACAAGTGGCCAGGATCTCACCTGCACATGCACCAGAGTATATCTCTGTCGCCAAAAGCACGGATCTCCCAGTTATGCTGACTACAAGTCTCTCACCTTGTGGAGGGTCGGAGTTTCAGTACCCAGTCTTGGACTCTACTTACAATGGATGCCAGCCTCCGGGGTTGGGGTGCTGTGATCCAGGGGGCCCAGTTACATGGGAAGTGGTCGAGTCAGGAATCTGCACTCCCAATAAATGTCCTGGAACTCGGGGCAATTTACAGTGCTCTTCTGCAAGCCTCCTATCTCCTTCGTAATCAAGCCATTCAGGTGCAGTCAGAAAAAACGCCACGGTGGTGGCGTACATAAACCGACAGGAAGGAACAAGAAGCAGGGCCGCAATGTAAGAGGTGTCAAGGATACTCCTCTGGGTGGAGGCAAACGCAAGGGCCATCTCAGCCATATTCATTCCAGGCGTGGACAATTGGGAAGCGGACTTCCTCAGCAGGCACGACCTCCATCCAGGGGAATGGGACCTTTACCCCCAGGTGTTTCAACAGCTGGTTCACTGATGGGGCTGTCCGCAGATAGACCTGATGGCTTCTCGTCTCAACAAGAAGCTCCGTCTTTACTGTTCCAGAACGAGGGATCCGCAGGCTGCGGCAGTGGACGCTCTGATGGCGCCTTGGACTTATCAGTTTGTATACCTGTTTCCTCCACACGCTCTCTCATTCCCAGAGTTCTAAAAAGTCTCAAAAGGGAAAGCGTTCAGGTAATTTTCATTGCCCTGGATTGGCCTTGAAGGGCCTGGTATGCAGACCTCCTGACAATGTCTCTGGAGGAACCCTGGCCTCTGCCGCTTCTCAATGTCCTTCTTCAACAAGGACCGTTCGTAGATCCATACTTACTGTGGCTACGTTTGACAGCTTGGAAGTTGAGAGGGATATTTTAGCCAGAAAAGGTCTCCCATCCAAGGTTATTTCCACTATGGTCCGGGCCTGTAAGGTGGTCACGTCAAAACATTACCACCGTATCTGGAAGAAATATGTTTCGTGGTGTGAAGGTAGAAAATATTCTGCTGCGGAGTTTCGACTGTGCAGTTTTCTACTCTTCCTGCAAGCCGGCATGGATAAGGGCCTAAAGTTGGGCTCCATCAAAGTTCCGATTTCGGCTCTCTCTATCTTCTTCCAGAAACTAGCGGTACTACCGGAAGTACAGACCTTCCTGAAAGGTGGTCTTCAGATTCAGCCACCTTTTTGTCCCTCCCACGGCTCCATGGGATCTCAATGTGGTCTTGACCTTTCTCCAGTCAGACTGGTTTGAACCCTTGAAAAGAGTGGACTTGAAATATCTAACTTGGAAGACTGTCATGTTGCTGGCTTTGGCCTCTGCAAGACGTGTGTCAGAATTGGGGGCCTTATCCTGTAAGAGCCCGCATTTGATATTTCACGTGGATAGGGCGAAACTCAGGACTCGTCCGCAGTTTTTGCCGAAAGTGGCGTCTGCCTTTCACGTAAATCAGCCAATAGCGGTTCCAGTGTTGGCTGACACATCAGTTGCTCCAAAGTCCCTGGACGTTGTGAGGGTTTTGAAAATTTACGTCAAGAGGACGGCTCGTCACAGGAAATCTGACTCTTTTGTCCTTTATGACTCGACCAAAATTGGTTGTCCTGCTTCTAAGCAGTCAATTGCTCGTTGGCTCAGGTTGACCATTCGACAAGCCTATTTTTCGGCAGCATTGCCACTGCCGAGTTCTAACCTGGCCCACTCCACAAGGTCGGTGGGTCCTTCCTGGGCGGCTGCCCAGGGCGTCTCGGCCTTACAGTTGTTCCGTACAGCTACTTGGTCTGGTTCGAACATGTTCGTAAAGTTCTATTGGTTCGACACCTTGGCCAGAGATGACCTTCAGTTTGGTGAGGCGGTTTTGCATGGGGTCTCAGCACTCTCCCACCCGTTCTGGGAGCTTTGGGACTTCCCCATGGTACTAATGTCATCCCAGTATCCACTAGGGCGTTAGAGAAAATAGGAATTTAATACCTAATGGGTAATTTCTTTTCTCGCAGTCTGTAGTGGATACTGGGCGTCTGCCTCGGTGCTTCGTGTTCCTGCTTGCCTGGTTGTAAGTGTTTTTGGTTGGGTCTGCTGTTGCTATTGCTGTCCCTGTTTCATGTTTGGGTTGTGTTGCTATCCTTGTTATAGTTAGCGTGGCTATCCTTTGTTCTGGTTAGCGCTGCTATCTTTTATTACTGTTGTGTGTTGGTTCTTTACCGCACCGCTTTCTTTGTATTTCCTTCTCTCTTGGTATGTCCGTCTCATCGGGCACAGTTTTCCTAGACTGAGTATGGTGGAGGGGCATAGAGGGGAGGAGCAAGCACACTAATAATTTCTTAGTGCCAGGCTCCAATGGACCAGATCTATACCCCATGGTACTAATGTCATCCCAGTATCCACTACAGACTACGAGAAAAGGATTTACCGGTAGGTATTGAATTCCTATTTTATAAGACTGCAAATAGACTGTTAGGAACTTTAATCTTTTCTCTGACGTCCTAGTGGATGCTGGGAACTCCGTAAGGACCATGGGGAATAGCGGCTCCGCAGGAGACTGGGCACAAAAGTAAAAGCTTTCTGACTAGCTGGTGTGCACTGGCTCCTCCCCCTATGACCCTCCTCCAAGCCTCAGTTAGATTTTTGTGCCCGGCCGAGAAGGGTGCATGCTATAGGTAGCTCTCCAGAGCTGCTTAGAGTAAAAGTTTTAAATAGGTTTTTTTATTTTCAATGAGACCTGCTGGCAACAGGCTCACTGCATCGTGGGACTAAGGGGAGAAGAAGCGAACTCACCTGCATGCAGAGTGGATTGGGCTTCTTGGCTACTGGACATTAGCTCCAGAGGGACGATCACAGGTTCAGCCTGGATGGGTCCCGGAGCCGCGCCGCCGGCCCCCTTACAGAGCCAGAAGAGCGAAGAGGTCCGGAAAAATCGGCGGCAGAAGACGTTCCTGTCTTCAATAAGGTAGCGCACAGCACTGCAGGTGTGCGCCATTGCTCTCAGCACACTTCACACTCCGGTCACTGAGGGTGGAGGGCGCTGGGGGGGAGCGCCCTGAGACGCAATAAAACATGTTTTAAACCTTATATGGCTAAAGAAATGCATCACATATAGCTCCTGGGCTATATGGATGCATTTAACCCCTGCCAGTTTTCCTAAAAAAAGCGGGAGAAAAGGCCGCCGAAAAGGGGGCGGAGCCTATCGCCTCAGCACACAAGCGCCATTTTCCCTCACAGCTCCGCTGGAAGGACGGCTCCCTGACTCTCCCCTGCAGTCCTGCTACAGAATCGGGGTAAAACAAGAGAGGGGGGGCACTAATTGGCAGAAAATACTTATACAGCAGCTATAGAAGGGAGAAACACTTATATAAGGTTATCCCTGCATATATATAGCGCTCTGGTGTGTGCTGGCAAACTCTCCCTCTGTCTCCCCAAAGGGCTCGTGGGGTCCTGTCCTCTATCAGAGCATTCCCTGTGTGTGTGCTGTGTGTCGGTACGATTGTGTCGACATGTATGAGGAGGAAAATGATGTGGAGGCGGAGCAATTGCCTGTAATAGTGATGTCACCCCCTAGGGAGTCGACACCTGACTGGATGGTCGTATGGAAGGAATTACGTGACAGTGTCAGCACTTTGCAAAAAACTGTTGACGACATGAGACAGCCTGCAAATCAGTAAGTGCCTGTCCAGGCGTCTCAAACACCGTCAGGGGCTCTAAAGCGCCTGTTACCTCAGATGGTCGACACAGACCCAGACACGGATACTGACTCCAGTGTCGACGGTGACGAGACAAACGTAATGTCCAGTAGGGCCACACGTTACATGATCACGGCAATGAAGGAGGCTTTGAACATTTCTGATACTACAAGTACCACAAAAAGGGGTATTATGTGGGGTGTGAAAAAACTACCCATAGTTTTTCCTAAATCAGATGAATTAAATGAGGTGTGTGACAAAGCGTGGGTTTCCCCCGATAAAAAACTGCTGATTTCTAATAAATTATTGGCATTATACCCTTTCCCGCCAGAGGTTAGGGCACGTTGGGAAACACCCCCTAGGGTAGATAAGGCGCTCACACGCTTATCAAAACAAGTGGCGTTACCGTCTCCTGATACGGCCGCCCTCAAGGAACCAGCTGATAGAAAGCTGGAAAATATCCTAAAAGGTATATACACACATACTGGTGTTATACTACGACCAGCAATCGCCTCAGCCTGGATGTGCAGCGCTGGAGTGGCTTGGTCGGATTCCCTGACTGAAAATATTGATACCCTGGATAGGGACAGTATATTATTGACTATAGAGCATTTAAAGGATGCATTACTATATATGCGAGATGCACAGAGGGATATTTGCACCCTGGCATCAAGAGTAAGTACGTTGTCCATTTCTGCCAGAAGAAGTTTATGGACACGACAGTAGTCAGGTGATGCGGATTCCAAACGACATATGGAAGTTTTGCCGTATAAAGGGGAGGAGTTATTTGGGGTCGGTCTGTCAGACCTGGAGGCCACGGCGACGGCTGGGAAATCCACCTTTTTACCCCAGGTCACCTCTCAGCAGAAAAAGACACCGTCTTTTCAAACTCAGTCCTTTCGTCCCCATAAGGGCAAGCGGGCAAAAGGCCACTCATTTCTGCCCCGGGGCAGAGGAAGGGGAAAAAGACTGCGGCAGGCAGTCTCTTCCCAGGATCAGAAGCCCTCCCCCGCTTCTGCCAGGTCTTCAGCGTGACGCTGGGGCTTTACAAGCGGACTCAGGCACGGTGGGGGCCCGTCTCAAAAATTTCAACGCGCAGTGGGCTCACTCGCAAGTGGACCCCTGGATCCTGCAGGTAGTATCACAGGGGTACAAATTGGAATTTGAGACGTCTCCCCCTCGCCGGTTCCTGAAGTCTGCTCTACCAACGTCTCCCTCCGACAGGGAGGCAGTATTGGAAGCTATTCACGGGCTGTATTCCCAGCAGGTGATAATCAAGGTACCCCTCCTACAACAGGGAAAGGGGTATTATTCCACGCGGTTTGTGGTACCGAAGCCGGACGGCTCGGTGAGACCGATTTTAAATCTGAAATCATTGAACACTTGCATAAAAAGGTTCAAATTCAAGATGGAATCACTCAGAGCAGTGATAGCGAACCTGGAAGAAGGGGACTATATGGTGTCTCTGGACATCAAAGATGCTTATCTCCATGTCCCAATCTACCCTTCTCACCAAGGGTACCTCAGGTTTGTGGTACAGAACTGTCATTATCAGTTTCAGACGCTGCCGTTTGGATTGTCCACGGCACCACGGGTCTTTACCAAGGTAATGGCCGAAATGATGATTCTTCTTCGAAGAAAAGGCGTCTTAATTATCCCTTACTTGGATGATCTCCTGATAAGGGCAAGATCCAGGGAACAGTTAGAGGTCGGAGTAGCACTATCTCAGGTGGTACTACGTCAGCACGGGTGGATTCTAAATATTCCAAAATCGCAGCTGATTCCAACAACACGTCTACTGTTCCTAGGGATGATTCTGGACACAGTCCAGAAAAAGGTGTTTCTCCCGGAGGAGAAGGCCAGGGAGTTATCCGAGCTAGTCAGGAACCTCCTGAAACCAGGACAAGTGTCAGTGCATCAATGCACAAGGGTCCTGGGAAAGATGGTGGCTTCTTACGAAGCGATTCCATTCGGAAGATTTCATGCAAGAACTTTTCAGTGGGATCTGCTGGACAAATGGTCCGGATCGCATCTTCAGATGCATCAGCGGATAACCCTATCTCCAAGGACAAGGGTGTCTCTCCTGTGGTGGTTGCAGAGTGCTCATCTTCTAGAGGGCCGCAGATTCGGCATTCAGGACTGGATTCTGGTGACCACGGATGCCAGCCTGAGAGGCTGGGGAGCAGTCACACAGGGAAGAAATTTCCAGGGCTTGTGGTTAAGCATGGAAACGTCTCTTCACATAAATATCCTGGAACTAAGGGCAATTTACAATGCCCTAAGCCAAGCAAGGCCTCTGCTTCAGGGTCAGTCGGTATTGATCCAATCGGACAACATCACGGCAGTCGCCCACGTAAACAGACAGGGCGGCACAAGAAGCAGGAGGGCAATGGCAGAAGCTGCAAGGATTCTTCGCTGGGCGGAAAATCATGTGATAGCACTGTCAGCAGTGTTCATTCCGGGAGTGGACAACTGGGAAGCAGACTTCCTCAGCAGACACGACCTCCACCCGGGACAGTGGGGACTTCATCCAGAAGTCTTCCACATGATTGTAAACCGTTGGGAAAAACCAAAGGGGGACATGATGGCGTCCCGCCTCAACAAAAAACTAGACCGATATTGCGCCAGGTCAAGGGACCCTCAGGCAATAGCTGTGGACGCTCTGGTAACACCGTGGGTGTACCAGTCAGTGTATGTGTTCCCTCCTCTGCCTCTCATACCCAAGGTATTGAGAATTATAAGACGGAGAGGAGTAAGAACTATACTCGTGGCTCCGGATTGGCCAAGAAGGACTTGGTACCCGGAACTTCAAGAGATGCTCACGGAGGACCCGTGGCCTCTACCTCTAAGGAAGGACCTGCTCCAGCAGGGACCTTGTCTGTTCCAAGACTTACCGCGGCTGCGTTTGACGGCATGGAGGTTGAACGCCGGATCCTGAAGGAAAAAGGCATTCCAGATGAAGTCATCCCTACCCTGGTCAAGGCCAGAAAGGATGTAACCGCAAAACATTATCACCGCATTTGGCGAAAATATGTTGCGTGGTGTGAGGCCAAGAAGGCCCCTACAGAGGAATTTCAACTGGGTCGTTTCCTGCATTTCCTGCAAACAGGACTATCTATGGGCCTAAAATTAGGGTCCATTAAGGTTCAAATTTCGGCCCTGTCGATCTTCTTCCAAAAAGAACTGGCTTCAGTGCCTGAAGTTCAGACGTTTGTAAAAGGGGTACTGCATATACAGCCTCCATTTGTGCCTCCAGTGGCAACTTGGGATCTCAATGTAGTGTTGAGTCTCCTAAAATCACATTGGTTTGAACCACTCACCACTGTGGAATTGAAATATCTCACATGGAAAGTGGTCATGCTGTTAGCCCTGGCTTCAGCCAGGCGTGTCTCAGAATTGGCGGCTTTGTCATATAAAAGCCCTTACCTAATTTTTCATTCAGACAGGGCAGAACTGAGGACTCGCCCTCAATTTCTCCCTAAGGTGGTTTCAGCGTTTCACATGAACCAGCTTATTGTGGTGCCTGCGGCTACTAGGGACTTGGAGGACTCCAAGTTGCTGGACGTAGTCAGGGCCCTGAAAATATGTTTCCAGGACGGCTGGAGTCAGAAAATCTGACTCGCTGTTTATCCTGTATGCACCCAACAAGCTGGGTGCTCCTGCTTCTAAGCAGACGATTGCTCGTTGGATTTGTAGTACAATTCAGCTTGCACATTCTGTGGCAGGCCTGCCACAGCCAAAATCTGTAAAAGCCCATTCCACAAGGAAAGTGGGCTCATCTTGGGCGGCTGCCCGAGGGGTCTCGGCTTTACAACTTTGCCGAGCAGCTACTTGGTCAGGGGCAAACACGTTTGCTAAATTCTACAAATTTGATACCCTGGCTGAGGAGGACCTGGAGTTCTCTCATTCGGTGCTGCAGAGTCATCCGCACTCTCCCGCCCGTTTGGGAGCTTTGGTATAATCCCCATGGTCCTTACGGAGTTCCCAGCATCCACTAGGACGTCAGAGAAAATAAGAATTTACTTACCGATAATTCTATTTCTCGTAGTCCGTAGTGGATGCTGGGCGCCCATCCCAAGTGCGGATTGTCTGCAATACTTGTATATAGTTATTGTTACAAAAATCGGGTTGTTTATTTGTTGTGAGCCATCTTTTCAGAGGCTCCTACGTTTATCATACTGTTAACTGGGTTCAGATCACAAGTTGTACGGTGTGATTGGTGTGGCTGGTATGAGTCTTACCCGGGATTCAAGATCCTTCCTTATTATGTACGCTCGTCCGGGCACAGTATCCTAACTGAGGCTTGGAGGAGGGTCATAGGGGGAGGAGCCAGTGCACACCAGCTAGTCAGAAAGCTTTTACTTTTGTGCCCAGTCTCCTGCGGAGCCGCTATTCCCCATGGTCCTTACGGAGTTCCCAGCATCCACTACGGACTACGAGAAATAGAATTATCGGTAAGTAAATTCTTATTTTCTTTCATTCCCCTAATTGCCAAATATTTTGTAGCGGGCGGCAAGTCATGCACTTCAAACCTTTAGGGTTCATAGTGATTGAGGCCTTATATTAACCTAAACCGTAATGAGGTGAGACTGCCTTTTTATTTTGATTTATTGTTTTTGTCATAATTTGATCAATTTTGGAACCATCAGGTTAGAGGTGTTTTAATCACAGGTTAAAAGTTTAGTCAGTAGCAGAACTAATTTTCCTGCATCCAACTTGCTAAATTATAGTAGATTGTCAGGAAGCACCACTCGCATAATCCATGCTAAAGGTTTAGTTTTTTTTTATCTAAAATATTTCAGGGCATATTGATCACAATCTGCATTTTATTTATTTTAGGCCTAAAATGTATGCTTTAATTTACATTTTCACATTGTGAATTTAAGTCCTATACAGTAGCCCGTGCAGTTGAATTTACCGAACTCCAGAAAGCAAATCATTCCAGATCTTAGTAAATCCAATAGCAACTTATGGGGACTGCATTTGCTGTTGGAAATGGAGGAGCTATGGCAAATATTGTAGATAAATATCTTGCGATTCCTCTCCATTGTACATTTGGGGGATCCATAATATTTGTGGGTAACCTACCCTTTAAAATGGGTGTTTTTAGGGGGTACCCCACAAATATTAAGTGCTAAATAGGTGCCTTAATATTACAAAAATAAATTGCAATAAAATATGCATGCTATAAGAGCCATCGGTTGGTCTTTCAGTGATGGGAAGTATTTACTCAGTGAATAATCTTAAATCTAGCTATGAGGGTCAGTAATAGGAAATATAATGGCGTCATGACATTTCATTGCTACTGAAATCCTCATTGTGTTCATGGAGTGTACTAACTACATTCTGGCGTTGATTCTGCATTGGGTGCAAAGCAAACACAAAAAATAATTGCATCTGGCCAAACCATGCTGCAATGCTAGGGGTACAAATGCATTTATTTTTGTTGCATGCAGGGTAAATACTGGCTGCTTCTGCACGAGGCCCACAAATGCTGGGCAGGTTTATTTTTATACTACAATTTAGACTTCAGTTTTGACGAATCCCTTCTAAATCTAAATCTGCCGCATGTGCAGTGCCACATGGTTTTGCCAATGTGCAAAGTAACTTGTGTTTATTCATTTGCTTTACACCCAATTCTTAATTTACCCCTCTGCCCACTATATTCATTTCGGCACAGCTGATCTAAAGGACAAAAGTATGTTTTGTATTGCCCTTTGGCAGGTCAGAAAAGAGTGATACTAAAGGAAATCAAGTTCATTAATTCCTATTTATAACCCACATAATTTTATCAGGCTTTGATCTGTCCTATAAATGTTCTAAAATCCATGCTTTTTTCACTGGATGTATTGCATAATTGTTAAAGGGTAACTCTGGAAAATGGAATGATCTCAAAGTTTTAAACATGGGCACACGTGTAACAGAGTGCGGGATTTATAAAGTACCAAGATATTGGTGACTTTTAACAGGGCTTGACAAACTTCTTCTAAAATCTAGGAGCCAAGATGAAAGTTTAGAAACCAGACCACCCAAAAAAAACCCAAAATAAACCGGAGTGTCCCCTGCCTTGCGCTCCACCCCACACTCCCCGGAAGCCACATTAAGGAGCTGCAAACCGCCTCAGGCTACCAACTCCCACTGCCACACCAGGCAAACCACCTCTCTGCAGCCATCCCACGGGCGAACACACACCCTCATCACTACCTACCCCTTACGAAGCCGCAATTCCCAGGCGCACACACTGTCTTACCGGAGAACTCTGTGCAGCAAGAATTTGGAGACTGCAGACAGCGCAGGCTCAGACTGACCAGATGAGTCAGCACAGGCCAGGACGGACAGACACAGCAAGCAGCGCAGGCCAGGACAGACACTCAGCACTTGCACTCCTGTGCATGAAACAGCTGCTGCAATACAGGAATGCCCACGAATCTTCACTGGGTCTGTCGGGACTGATGAGAATCTGCTTCTTCCCTCCCTGCATAATCTGGAAGCCAGTGAGATGGCCCCTGGACCCCGGGATTTGTTGAGCCCTGCTTTAGAAGCAGGTTTTGTTTTTTGTTTTTGTTTTTTACAATGCAAAACCAGAGTTTGATTTGTAAAAAAATTACTGCTTTTAAATCCTGCTGCTCAATCAACAAATCTCACGCTCTGTTACTTTTGGGTCATGATTAGAAAATGGGAAGTAGACAGGAGGGTAGATGGGGTAGGGGATCAGTGTATCAGGGTTGAAATATGTGTACTGATCAAAATGTTGATCACAGTCCTGTATTCCTGTTCATCACAGTTCTGTGTTCCTACATGTGCTTTATCTGAAAGCAAACCCTCCTCATCGATATGGTTTGGTTAGAGAATCTTACAACTATGTGGTTATACCCAAACGTTGCATATTTCTCCCCTAAAGGTAACCGCAGACTTTCAGCTATTCTTATTTATAAAAATACAATGTGCCAGTGAGGATGATTTAGGGAGTAACATTACTGGTAATAAGCATCATGGAGCTGCAATTACTGTATCTGTGCTGAGAGCTGTCATTACACTCCGTGCATGTCTGTTCTCACCGGTCTATAAATATGGGAAGAGTTTAAAACACCTGACAGGAGTAGATGTAGCATAACCAAATGAAGGTTTATTTTTACTATCCTTTATTTACTATGAAGGCATGGTTCTGCCTTGCCCCTTTAATAAACACCTGTTTGGAATCTGGTGTGGGGTGCGCATTTGAGAAAACCTTCTTCTCTTTACATGTTTGATTCCTGCTTTCAGTGAAGGAATTCTGATGTTCTATTTGGCATATGTGAATGTTTTTTTTTTTTTCTCTCTCTCTAACGTCATAGAGGATGCTGGGACTCCGTAAGGACCATGGGGATAGACGGGCTCCGCAGGAGACATGGGCACTTTAAGAAAGACTTTGACTCTGGGTGTGCACTGGCTCCTCCCTCTATGCCCCTCCTCCAGACCTAAGTTTGATACTGTGCCCAGTGGAGACTGGGTGCATTTCAGGAGCTCTCCTGAGTTTCCTGTAAGAAAGCATTTTTGTTAGTTTTTTTTATTTTCAGGGAGCCTGCTGGCAACAAACTCCCTGCATCGAGGGACTGAGGAGAGAGAAACAGACCCACTTCTCTGAGTTCAGGGCTCTGTTTCTTAGGCTACTGGACACCATTAGCTCCAGAGGAATCGGTACGCAGGTCTCACTCTCGCCGCCCGTCCCAGAGCCGCGCCGCCGTCCTCCTTGCAGAGCCGGAAGAAAGAAGCCGGGTGAGTATGTGAGGAAAAGACCCATCTGAGGCGGCAGAAGACACTTGAATCTTCACTGAGGTAACGCACAGCACTGCAGCTGTGCGCCATTGCTCCCCTTCACCTCACACACTCCGGTCACTGTAAGGGCGCAGGGGGGGGGGGCGCCGCCCTGGGCAGCAATATGAACCTCTTATGGCATTGATATATATACATGTACAGCTGGGCACTGTACATGTATACAAAGAGCCCCCGCCATGTATTAAAAAAATTGAGCGGGACAGAAGCCCGCCGCCGAGGGGGCGGGGCTTCTCCCTCGGCACTCACCAGCGCCATTTTTTCTCCACAGCACAGCTGAGAGGAAGCTCCCCGGACTCTCCCCTGCTTGACACACGGTGACAGAGGGTTTTAAAGTAGAGGGGGGGCACATAATTGGCACAGATACATAATACAGTGCTGCTGGGTAAACATTAATTTACTGTGTTTTTCCTGGGTCATATAGCGCTGGGGTGTGTGCTGGCATTCTCTCTCTCTCTCTCTCTCTCTCTCTCTCTCTCTCTCTCTCTCTCTCTCTCTCTCTCTCTCTCTCTCTCTCTCTCTCTCTCTCTCTCTCTCTCTCTCTCTCTCTCCAAAGGGCCTGGTGGGGAACCTGTCTTCAGAAAAGAGCTTCCCTGTGTATGTGCGGTGTGTCGGTACGCGTGTCGACATGTCTGAGGTTGAGGGCTCACCTGAGGGGGAGTTTATGAATGTTAGGTCTCCGTCGGCGGTGCCGACGCCGGACTGGATGGATATGCAGAATGTTTTATGTGCAAATGTTAATTTCTCTATCGTCCTAGTGGATGCTGGGGTTCCTGAAAGGACCATGGGGAATAGCGGCTCCGCAGGAGACAGGGCACAAAAAGTAAAGCTTTAGGATCAGGTGGTGTGCACTGGCTCCTCCCCCTATGACCCTCCTCCAAGCCAGTTAGATTTTGTGCCCGGCCGAGAAGGGTGCAATCTAGGTGGCTCTCCTAAAGAGCTGCTTAGGAAAGTTTAGCTTAGGTTTTTTATTTTACAGTGAGTCCTGCTGGCAACAGGATCACTGCAACGAGGGACTTAGGGGAGAAGAAGTGAACTCACCTGCGTGCAGGATGGATTGGCTTCTTGGCTACTGGACATCAGCTCCAGAGGGACGATCACAGGTACAGCCTGGATGGTCACCGGAGCCTTGCCGCCGGCCCCCTTGCAGATGCTGAAGTAAGAAGAGGTCCAGAATCGGCGGCAGAAGACTCCTCAGTCTTCTAAAGGTAGCGCACAGCACTGCAGCTGTGCGCCATTTTCCTCTCAGCACACTTCACACGGCAGTCACTGAGGGTGCAGGGCGCTGGGAGGGGGGCGCCCTGGGAGGCAAATGAATACCTATTTTGGCTAAAAATACCTCACATATAGCCTCCGGAGGCTATATGGAGATATTTAACCCCTGCCAGAATCCGTTAAGAGCGGGAGACGAGGCCGCCCGAAAAAGGGGCGGGGCCTATCTCCTCAGCACACAGCGCCATTTTCCCTCACAGAAAGGCTGGAGGGAAGGCTCCCAGGCTCTCCCCTGCACTGCACTACAGAAACAGGGTTAAAACAGAGAGGGGGGGCACTAATTTGGCGATATGCTTATATATATATTAAGATGCTATAAGGGAAAACACTTATATAAGGTTGTCCCTATATAATTATAGCGTTTTTGGTGTGTGCTGGCAAACTCTCCCTCTGTCTCTCCAAAGGGCTAGTGGGTCCTGTCCTCTATCAGAGCATTCCCTGTGTGTGTGCTGTGTGTCGGTACGTGTGTGTCGACAGGTAGGAGGACGATGTTGGTGAGGAGGCGGAGCAATTGCCTGTAATGGTGATGTCACTCTCTAGGGAGTCGACACCGGAATGGATGGCTTATTTAGGAAATTACGTGATAATGTCAACACGCTGCAAGGTCGGTTGACGACATGAGACGGCCGACAAACAATTAGTACGGTCCAGACGTCTCAAAAACACCGTCAAGGGTTTTTAAAACGCCCGTTTACTTTAGTCGGTCGACACAGACACAGACAGGGACACTGAATCCAGTGTCGACGGTGAATAAACAAACGTATTCCTTATTAGGGCCACACGTTAAAGGCAATGAAGGAGGTGTTACGTATTTCTGATACTACAAGTACCACAAAAGAGGGTATTATGTGGGATGTGAAAAAACTACCATAGTTTTTCCTGAATCAGATAAATTAAATAAAGTGTGTGATGATGCGTGGGTTCCCCCCGATAGAAAATTATGGGCGGTATACCCTTTCCCGCCAGAAGTTAGGGCGCGTTGGGAAACACCCCTTAAGGTGGATAAGGCGCTCACACGCTTATCAAAACAAGTGGCGGTACCGTCTATAGATAGGGCCGTCCTCAAGGACCAGCTGACAAGGCTGGAAAATATAATAAAAAGTATATACACACATACTGGTGTTATACTGCGGCCAGCGATCGCCTCAGCCTGGATGTGCAGAGCTAGGGTGGCTTGGTCGGATTCCCTGACTAAAAATATTGATACCCTTGACAGGGACAGTATTTTATTGACTATAGAGCATTTCTATATATGCGAGATGCACAGAGGGATATTTGCACTCTGGCATCATGAATAAACGCGTTGTCCATAACTGCCAGAAGATGTTATGGACACGACAGTGGTCAGGTGATGCAGATTCCAAACGGCACAGTATGGCCGTATAAAGGAAGAGGACTTGTTTGGGGTCGGTCCATCGGACCTGGTGGTCACGGCAACTGCTGGAAAATCCACCGTTTTTTACCCTAAGTCACATCTCTGCAGAAAAAGACACCGTCTTTTCAGCCTCAGTCCTCTCGTCCCTATAAGATCATATCTGCCCAGGGATAGAGGAAAGGGAAGAAGACTGCAACAGGCAGCCTATTCCCAGGAACAGAAGCGTTCCACCGCGTCTGACAAGTTCTCAGCATGGCGCTGAGACCGTACAGGACCCCTGGATCCTACATGTAGTATCCCGGGGGTACAGATGGGAATGTCGAGACGTTTCCCCTTCGCAGGCTCCTGAAGTCTGCTTTACCAAGTCTCCCTCCGACAAGGAGGTAGTATGGGAAAAAAATTCACAAGCTGTGTTCCCAGCAGGTGACAATTAAATTACCCCTCCTACTACAGAAAAGGGGTATTATTCCACACTATATTGTGGTACTGAAGCCAGAAGGCTAGGTGAGACTTATTCTAAAAAAAAAAAAAAAAAATTTTTTTTTGAACACTTACAAAGGTTCAAATTAAGATGAAGTCACTCAGAGCAGTGATAACGAACCAGGAAGAAGGGGACTATATAGTGTCCCGGGACATCAGGGATGCTTACCTCTATGTCCCAAATTTGCCCTTCTCACTAAGGGTACCTCAGGTTCGTGGTGCAGAACTGTCACTATCAGTTTCAGACGCTGCCGTTTGGATTGTCCACGGCACCCCGGGGTCTTTACCAAGGTAATGGCCGAATTGATGATTCTTCTTCGAAGAAAAGGAGTCTTAATTATCCCTTACTTGGACGATCTCCTGATAGGGGCATAGTCCAGGGAACAGTTGGAGGTCGGAGTAGCACTATCTCGGATACTGCTACAATCAGCACGGGTGGATTCTAAATATTCCAAAATCGCAGCTGATCCCGACGACACGTCTGCTGTGCCTAGGGATGATTCTGGACACAGTCCAGAAAAAGGTGTTTCTCCCGGAAGAGAAAGCCAGGGAGTTATCCGAGCAAGTCAGGAACCTCCTAAAAACAGTGCATCATTGCACAAGGGTCCTGGTAAAAATGGTGGCTTCCTACGAAGCAATTCCATTCGGCAGATTTCACGTAAGAACTTTTCGGTGGGATCTGCTGGACAAATGGTCCGGATCGCATCTTCAGATGCATCAGCGGATAACCCAATATCCAAGGACAAGGGTGTCTCTCCTGTGGTGGTTATAGAGTGCTCATCTTCTAGAGGGCCGCAGATTCGGCATTCAGGATTGGATGCTGGTAACCACGGAGCCCAGCCTGAGAGGCTGGGGAGCAGTCACACAAGGGAAAAATTTCCAGGGAGTGTGATCAAGTATGGAGACTTTTCTCCACATAAATATACTGGAGCTAAGGGTAAATTTATAATGCTCTAAGCTTAGCAAGACCTCTGCTTCAAGGTCAGCCGGTATTGATCCAGTGGGAAAAACATCACGGCAGTCGCCCACGTAAACAGACAGGGCGACACAAGAAGCAGGAGGGCAATGGCAGAAACTGCAAGGACTTTTCGCTGGGCGGAAAATCATGTGATAACACTGTCAGCAGTTTTTCATCCCGGGAATGGAAACTGGGAAGCAGACTTCCTCAGCACGACCTCCACCCGGGAGAGTGGAAACTTCATTGAGAAGTTTTTTCCACATGATTGTAAACCGTTGGGAAATACCAAAGGTGGACATGATGGCGTCCCGTCTGAACAAAAAACGGGACAGGTATTGCGCCAGGTCAAGGGACCCTCAGGCAATAGATGTGGACGTTCTGGTAACACCGTGGGTGTACCAGTCGGTGTATGTGTTCCCTCCTCTGCTTCTCATACCTAAGGTGCTGAGAATTATAAGACGTAGAGGAGTAAGAACTATACTCATGGCTCCGGATTGGCCAAGAAGGACTTGGTACCCGGAACTTCAAGAGATGCTTACAGAGGTCTTATGGCCTCTGCCGCTAAGAAGGGACTTGCTTCAGCAAGTACCATGTCTGTTCCAAGACTTACCGCAGCTGCGTTTGTCGGCATGGCGATGGAAAGCCGGATCCTAAGGGAAAAAAGGCATTCCGGAAGAGGTCATTCCTACCCTGGTC
The DNA here is from genome assembly GCF_028390025.1 of Pseudophryne corroboree. Lineage (NCBI taxonomy): Eukaryota > Metazoa > Chordata > Amphibia > Anura > Myobatrachidae > Pseudophryne > Pseudophryne corroboree. Next base: position 802,027,577 of record NC_086447.1, read on the forward strand.
AAAGCCAGAAAGGAGGTGACCGCACAACATTATCACCACGTGTGGCGAAAATTTGTTGCGTGGTGTGAGGCCAGGAAGGCCCCACAAAGAAATTTCAACTCGGTCGTTTCCTGCATTTCCTGCAAACAGGAGTGTCTATGGGCCTCAAATTGGGGTCCATTAAGGTTCAAATTCGGCCCTGTAAATTTTCTTCCAGAAAGAATTGGCTTCAGTTCCTGAAGTCCAGAAGTTTGTCAAGGGAGTATTGCATATACAAACCCCTTTTTTGTGCCTCCAGTGGCACTGTGGGATCTCAACGTAGTTCTGGGATTTCTCAAATCACATTGGTTTAAAACCAGTCAAATATGTGGATTTGCAGCATCTCACATAAAAAGTGACCATGCTCTTGGCCCTGGCCTGGACCAGGCGAGTGTCAAATTGGTGGTTTTTTCTCAAAAAAGCCCATATCTGTTTGTCCATTCGGACAGGGCAGAGCTGCGGACTCGTCCCCAGTTCTCTCCCTAAGGTGGTGTCAGTGTTTCACCTGAACCAGCTTATTGTGGTGCCTTGCACCTACTAGGGACTTGGAGGACTCCAAGTTGCTAGAAGTTGTCAGGGCCCTGAAAATATATTCCAGGACAGCTGGAGTCAGAAAATCTGACTCGCTGTTTATACTGTATGCACCCAACAAGTTGGGTGCGCCTGCTTCTAAGCAGTCGATTGCTCGTTGGATTTGTAACACAATTCAACTTGCACATTCTGAGGCAGGCCTGCCACAGTCTAAATCGGTTAAGGCCCATTCCACAAGGAAGGTGGGCTCATCTTGGGCGGCTGCCCGAGAGGTCTCGGCATTACAACTCTGCCGAGCAGCTACGTGGTCAGGGGAGAACACGTTTGTAAAATTCTACAAATTTGATATCCTGGCAAAAGAGGACCTGGAGTTCTCTCATTCGGTGCTGCAGAGTCATCCGCACTCTCCCGCCCGTTTGGGAGCTTTGGTATAATCCCCATGGTCCTTTCAGGAACCCCAGCATCCACTAGGACGATAGAGAAAATAAGAATTTACTTACCGATAATTCTATTTCTCGGAGTCCGTAGTGGATGCTGGGCGCCCATCCCAAGTGCGGATTATCTGCAATACTTGTACATAGTTACAAAAATCGGGTTATTATTGTTGTGAGCCATCTTTTCAGAGGCTCCGCTGTTATCATACTGTTAACTGGGTTTAGATCACAAGTTGTACGGTGTGATTGGTGTGGCTGGTATGAGTCTTACCCGGGATTCAAAATTCCTCCCTTATTGTGTACGCTCGTCCGGGCACAGTACCTAACTGGCTTGGAGGAGGGTCATAGGGGGAGGAGCCAGTGCACACCACCTGATCCTAAAGCTTTACTTTTTGTGCCCTGTCTCCTGCGGAGCCGCTATTCCCCATGGTCCTTTCAGGAACCCCAGCATCCACTACGGACTCCGAGAAATAGAATTATCGGTAAGTAAATTCTTATTTTATTGCACAAAAGGCTAGACAAAGCCGAAGCTGGTGCACAGTCAGGGAGTCAACCCATGCCTGTCCTTATGTCGCCGGGACCTTCGGGGTCTTAGAAGCGCCCACTATCCCAAATAGTTGACACTGATACCGACACGGATTCAGACTCCAGTGTCGATTACGATGATACAAAATTACAGCCAAAGGTGGCTAAAGGTATTCGATATATGATTATCGCCAAATAAAAGATGTGTTGCATATTACTGAGGAACCCCCTGTCCCTGACACGAGGGTACACATGTATAAAGGAAAGAAACCTGTGGTCTTCTTTCCCTCCTCACATGAGTTGTACGAAGTATTTGAAAAAGCGTGGGAAACTCCAGACAAAAAACTGCAGTTTCCAAAAGGATCCTAACAGCGTATCCTTTCCCGTCGCAGGACAGGATACGGTGGGAATTCTCCCCTAGGATGGACAAGGCCTTGACGCGCTTATCAAAAAAGATAGCGCTTCCATCCCAAGATACGGCTACCCTCAAGGATCCTGCTGACCGCAAGCAGGAGGTTACCCTGAAGTCCATTTACACACATTCTGGTACGTTACTCAGACCGGCTATTGCGTCGGCCTGGGTTTGTAGTGCTGTAGCAGCTTGGACAGATTCCTTATCAACGGATATTGAGACTCTTGATAAGGATACCATTTTATTGACCCTGGGGCATATAAAAGATGCGGTCTTGTATATGAGGGATGCTCAGAGACATTAGTTTACTGGGTTCCAGGATAAACGCTATGTCTATTTCTACCTAGGCGTGTCTGATGGACCCGACAGTGGACTGGTGATGCCGACTCCAAGAGACGTATGGAGATGTTGCCTTACAAGGGTGAGGAATTGTTTGGAGAGGGACTCTCGTACCTCGTCGCTACGGCAGGTAAATCATATTTTTTGCCATATATTCCCTCACAATCTAAGAAAGCGCCTCATTATCAAATGCAGTCCTTTCGTTCCATAAAAGCAAGAGAGCACGTGGATCGTCCTTTCTTGCCAGAGGTAAGGGCAGAGGGAAAAAGCTGCATTCCACAGCTAGTTCCCAGAAACAGAAGTCCTCCCCGGCCTCTGCAAAATCCACCGCATGACGCTGGGGCTCCCCTGAGGGAGTCGGCTCCTATGGGGGCACGTCTTCGACTATTCAGCCACGTCTGGGTCCACTCACAGGTGGATCCATGGGCAATAGAAATAGTTTCCCAGGGTTACAAGCTGGAATTCGAAGAAGTGCCTCCTCTCCGGTTTTTCAAATCGGCCCTACCGGAACAACCCCTGGAAAGGGAGATAGTGTTACATGCGATTCACAAATTGTGTCTTCAACAAGTGGTGGTAGAGGTTCCCCTGCTTCAAAGAGGGCAGGGGTACTACTCAACTCTGTTTGTGGTTCCGAAACCGGACGGTTCGGTCAGACCCATTTTAAATTTAAAATCCCTGAACTTTTACTTAAAACGGTTCAAGTTCAAGATGGAATCACTCAGGGCGGTCATCGCCAGCCTAGAAGGGGGAGATTTTTTGGTATCTCTGGACATAAAGGATGCATACCTGCATGTCCCCATTTATCCTCATCAGGCGTACCTGAGATTTGTGGTACAGGATTGTCATTACCAATTTCAGACGTTGCCGTTTGGTCTATCCACTGCCCCGAGAATTTTCACCAAGGTAATGGCGGAAATGATGGTGCTCCTGCGCAAGCAGGGTGTCACAATTATCCCGTACTTGGACGATCTCCTCATAAAAGCGAGATCACGGGAGAAGTTGCTGAACAGCGTATCACTTTCACTGAATGTGTTACAGCGACACGGCTGGATTCTCAATATTCCAAAGTCGCAGCTGAATCCTACAACTCGTCTGCCCTTCTTGGGCATGATTCTGGACACAGACCAGAAAAGAGTTTTTCTTCCGACGGAAAAAGCGCAGGAACTCATGACTCTAGTCGTGAACCTGTTGAAACCAAAACAAGTGTCAGTACATCGTTGCACTCAAGTTCTGGGAAAGATGGTGGCAACATACGAAGCCATTCCATACGGCAGATTCCATGCAAGTACCTTCCAATGGGACCTATTGAACAAATGGTCCTGGTCGCATCTGCAATTGCATCAGCGGATCACCCTGTCCCCCAGGGCCAGAGTATCTCTCCTGTGGTGGCTAAACAGTGCTCACCTTTTAGAGGGCCACAGGTTCGGCATTCAGGACTGGATCCTGGTGACCACGGACGCGAGCCTCGGAGGTTGGGGAGCAGTCACACAGGGAAGAAATTTCCAAGGACTTTGGTCAAGTCAAGAGACTTGTCTTCACATCAACATCCTGGAACTAAGGGCCATATACAACGCCCTACGTCAAGCGGAGATCTTACTTCGCAATTGACCAGTTCTGATCCAGTCAGACAACATCACCGCAGTAGCTCATGTAAACCGCCAAGGCGGCACAAGGAGCAGAGTGGCAATGGCGGAAGCTACCAGAATTCTTCGCTGGGCGGAGAATCATGTAAGCGCTCTGTCAGCAGTGTTCATTCCGGGAGTGGACAACTGGGAAGCAGACTTCCTCAGCAGACACGATCTGTATCCGGGAGAGTGGGGACTTCATCAGGAAGTCTTCGCGCAGATTGCAAGTCGGTGGGGATTACCCCAAATAGACATGATAGCATCCCGTCTCAACAAAAAGCTACACAGGTATTGCGCCAGGTCAAGAGACGCTCAGGCGGTAGCTGTGGACGCCCTAGTGACACCGTGGGTGTTCCAGTCGGTATATGTGTTTCCTCCTCTTCCTCTCATACCCAAGGTGTTGAGGATAATAAGAAAAAGAGGAGTGAGAACAATTCTCATTGTTCCAGATTGGCCACGAAGGACCTGGTATCCGGATCTGCAAGAAATGCTCACAGAAGATCTGTGGCCTCTGCCTCTAAGGCAGGACCTGTTACAACAAGGTCCCTGTCTGTTCCAAGACTTACCGCGGCTGCGTTTGACGGCATGGTGGTTGAACGCCGGATCCTAGCGGAAAAAGGTATTCCGGATGAGGTCATTCCTACGCTAATAAAGGCTAGGAAGGACGTGACGTCTAAACATTATCACAGAATATGGCGAAAATATGTTTCTTGGTGTGAGGCCAGGAATGCTCCTACGGAAGAATTCCATCTAGGCCGGTTTCTTCACTCCCTACAAACTGGAGTGAATTTGGGCCTAAAATTAGGCTCCATTAAGGTTCAGATTTCGGCCTTATCCATTTTCTTTCAAAAGGAATTGGCCTCTTTACCTGAAGTACAGACTTTTGTGAAGGGAGTACTGCATATTCAGCCTCCTTTTGTACCTCCGGTGGCGCCTTGGGACCTTTAACGTGGTGTTAAGTTTCCTTAAGTCACATTGGTTTGAACCACTTAAAACAGTGGAGTTGAAATATCTCACTTGGAAGGTGGTCATGTTGTTAGCCTTGGCTTCGGCTAGGCGGGTTTCGGAATTGGCGGCTTTATCACATAAAAGCCCCTATCTGGTTTTCCATATGGATAGAGCGGAGTTGCGGACCCGTCCTCAATTCCTACCTAAGGTGGTCTCATCCTTTCATTTGAACCAACCTATTGTCGTGCCTGTGGCTACACGTGACTTGGAGGATTCAGAGTCCCTTGATGTGGTCAGGGCTTTGAAAGTTTACGTGGCCAGAACGGCTAGGATCAGAAAAACAGAAGCACTGTTTGTCCTGTATGCAGCCAACAAGGTTGGGGGCCCTGCTTCAAAGCAGACTATTGCTCGCTGGATCTGTAACACGATTCAGCAGGCGCATTCTACGGCGGATTGCCGTTACCGAAATCGGTTACGGCCCATTCTACTAGGAAGGTGGGCTCGTCTTGGGCGGCTGCCCGAGGGGTCTCGGCACTACAGCTGTGCCGAGCTGCTACTTGTTCGGGTTCAAACACCTTTGCAAAGTTCTATAAGTTTGATACCCTGGCTGAGGAGGACCTCCTGTTTGCTCAATCGGTGCTGCAGAGTTATCCGCACTCTCCCGGCCGTTTGGGAGCTTTGGTATAATCCCCATGGTTCTTACGAAGTTCCAGCATCCTCTAGGACGTTAGAGAAAATAAGATTTTAAACCTACCGGTAAATCTTTTTCTCGTAGTCCGTAGAGGATGCTGGGCGCCCGTCCCAAGTGCGGACTACTTCTGCAAGACTTGTATATAGTTATTGCTTACATAAGGGTTATGTTATAGTTTCATCGGGTTTGGGCCGATGATATGTTGTTCTTCATTCTGTTAACTAGATAGTATATCACAAGTTATACGGTGTGATTGGTGTGGCTGGTATGAATCTTGCCCTTGGATTACAAAAATCCTTTCCTTGTACTGTCCGTCTCCTCTGGGCACAGTTTCTCTAACTGAGGTCTGCAGGAGGGGCATAGAGGGAGGAGCCAGTGCACACCCAGAGTCAAAGTCTTTCTTAAAGTGCCCATGTCCTGCGGAGCCCGTCTATTCCCATGGTCCTTACGGAGTCCCAGCATCCTCTACGGACTACGAGAAAAAGATTTACCGGTAGGTTTAAAATCTTATTTATTTTTTTTAATCCCCCGTCAACTTGTATCTTTACCTGGATTCTAGCGTTCACGGGAAAACACGAGTTTGCTTTGGCTGTAAGCTCCGATCTGCTGTGTCACTATTCAACAACATGAAGTCCAAATTGATGATCTAACATGCTGCAATTTATCTGCAGGGATGCAGGCTGCTAGTGAGTAATTCTCAAGGCCTGTCATGTCATTAGCCAATCATTTATTATTCCAAATAGATTTATACTGAAACCTGTTTTGCTATCTGTCCAGCTAAATTCACTACATGGGGAAAACTCTGTATGAGCATTGTATTCCACTCGGCTACATTCATTGCTAAGAAGTGCATAAAATCAGGCATGCAACCATGTAATCTCCCTAGTTAAAATATGTAGCAGTAGAACAGTCCTACAAAGAGCTCAGAAAGTCTGTCACAGGGTTCCACCTTTCCAACAAGCCATTTTGCCAAATTTCTGCACTGCTGGCATAAGCACTTTTATTGTGTAATGGAAACCTCCAATAGCACCAACCGTGTCGGCACTGGAACTGTTTGTCTGGAGTCAAAAGCTTTGGGTTCACATGACTGAACAGCCGCACAGAACTGCATATCGCCAGTGGACGCTTGAGCAGTAGAAAAGCGATCTCTGGAGTGACGCATCACACTCCCAACAATCTGTTATTCTGACGGACGAATCTGGGTTTGCCAGACACTAGGCGAAAGCTTCCTGCCTAACTGCTAACTAGTGTTGTGGGATGAGGAAAAATGTTCTGGGGCTGTTTTTTTGTGTGGTTTTTTTTGTCCCCCACCCCACCTTCAGTTTGACGTGGTCTACATAATTCTAATGAAGTCAAACCTTATGGTGCAGCATACAATGACATTCTACAGAATGTGTGCCTTGAAATTTGTGGCATCCGTTTCAGCATGATAAACGCCCCTGTGCATCGCACGGCCCATCACATAATGACCTGCACAGCGCCCTGATTTCACATCATTTGAACATCTTTGGGGTGAAGTGGAATCCTGACTGCAAGCCAGGCCTTCTCATCCAACATCCGTGCCCAAGCTCATTATGGTGTAAATTGGGATGATTGCCAGGATAAAGTTTAAAGGCCAATTAAACCCAATAATTAAGTTTTGTATGAAACAAGTTAGGTAAGCCTGAAAAGGCCATTTTACTAACTATTCCACTGTGGAGGACTAAAAGTTGCAATGTTAAAAAGCGAAAGATCAGCTTAATATGCCAGTTGCGCAACAGGGACATGAATGGTTCTGTAAGATGCCATTGGTCATTTGGGGGTCATTCAGTTAGCACCATGGGAATGTAGCTCCCAGGTTAAGTGCCTGGAGGCTATTTAATTGACTAAATCGTGTCCGGCAGTTGGGAGGTGCAGCCTGGGGCTACCCCTATTTTCCAATAACCAACATCAGGCTGAACCAGCAAGGGAATAATGCCATAGCAGGCGGAGACACAAACCCAAACTGTCAACACAGAGCTAGTGTTACTCTGAAAGTGGGGCCCCCAAAAATACAACGACCGGCTATTCCCCACACCACCTAGTGGCTGTGGGTGCGGGGTTAATGGAAAGAGTTAATAGTATTCTTTTGATTGCCTACAGGTCAAGTGCCAACATGTCCGGTCTTTAAGGGCCTGCTGGCACCTGTAGGCCACCTGTACAGAAAATCTTAAAATAAAGACATGACGCTGAACTTTAATTAATTTATTGAACAGCACCATCAGCTTGTGGGTGACCTGTTTAAGCTCTTTTGCATGGCCGCCCTACCTCCCCAGGACTTTCGGCATCATCTTTCTTCAGGGCCTCTTGTTAACTTCTTTCCCGCTGGTGGGCTACCCTGCCACTGCCTCACTCTGGCAAGGCGGCAGTTGATGATGCGAAGAGCCATGATTGACTCGCCGCGCCCATCTTGAATCTCAAAAGTTGCACCATGAGCAAGGCAATCATGGCTTGCAGAACCGTTTTTGAAGTGGGCCACATCGCCACTGCACATGTAGGGTAGAGGTGGAAGCCCAGCAAATCTGAACTACGGCCGCTGCTGAACTCTGCAGTAATGACTGGGGACTGGCTCCTATGGCTACAGAGGCTGCCGGGAAGTGCCGCTGATGCTGGCATGTGCCCAGCTGACAGCTGCTGCAGTCCTATCGCATCTGCCTCCCTGAGAGACGTGCGCTCAAAGCACAGCCCCCTCAGTGAGGCCACATGTTGTATACCCTGTCATACATAGATAAAATCTGATTTTAAGAGCTGATAAATCTGAAGCCAAGAGGGAGGTTTTGTCCCCCCCTCCATGTTCCGGGAATGTGAACACTACTCGTGACCTACTAGCTGTCCGATCCTGGTGAGACAGAACATGACCTTGATTGATGACTTCCAACACCTTTTAGGATCGCCGGTAATTTTGATACCCAAGCAATTACAAAAATTGAATTCAGGGGGGTATTCAGTTAGCCTGTTTACTCTGCAACTTATTGTTGGCAATAAGGTGCGTAAACTGCGGACTAAATGTGGGTTTTTTCTTCATGCCTAAACTTGATTTTGTGTGTTTTTTTCCCCACGGATTTTAGGTTTAAGGCTCTACGGAGACTTGCGCACGTGGGATATTCCCCGCTGATTGAATACCTCCAGTGCAGCAGTTAGCCCCCAAAGTGATCTTCAGTAGTGAAACATTAGCAAACTGTATAACTGCATACACACTGTGCAATTTTCCTTGCGATATGGACTATATAGTGCATATCGCACTGTGTGCATACAGCTTGTGATGCGCGGCCCCACGGGATCGGCATCGCAAGAAAAAATTGACTTCATCGGTGGTGCCGGGCCCCCCGGCCACATCGCATAGTCAGTGCCGGGCATTGACTGCATCGCAGTGTGTGTACACACCTTATCTGTGCATTAACCACTCCAAAACTATACATAGCAGCACCGCCTGATAATAGCGAAGGAGAATGGGAGTTGGAAGCATACCTCCCAACATGACCCTATCAAGGAGGGACACAATGCTCTGCTACTGGACTTCCCTCTTAATGTATAATTGCTGACATCTGTGCTGAATAGGTTAATGGATAAGAAAGGTGTTTCAGCACAGGTGATGGCAATCATGCAGTAAAGGCCCGTACACACTGGTCGATATATCGCGGATCCGTCGGCCAGTGTGTACGGCCGATACGTCTGTGAACTCCGTCGTTCACAGACGTATCGCGTCGGCCGCGCAGCACAGCCGACGGCCAATATATCTACCGATATATTGGCGCGTCGCTGTGTGTGTACGGGGCGGTCGGCCGACTGCCCGTACAGATGCTGTGGCGGCCGGCGGTGATTGACAGCTGAACTGGGCGGGCGTGTGTACACGCCCGCCCAGTTCATGACGTCAGTCCCTGACGGATCGGGCAGTGTGTATGCACAACACACTGCCCGATCCGTCCATAGATATATCTGCAGATCAATTGATCTGCAGATAGATCTATTAGTGTGTACCCACCTTAAGAGGGAAGTCCAGGAGCAGAGCATTCTGTCCCTCCTGGAGAGGGTCATGTTGGGAGGTATGGTTGGAAGTGTCTCTTCTATTACAGCCTGTATAAAACATCCTGTGCAAATCTGGCCCAGTTTCCACCCCACACAAAATCACAAACCAGTAGTTGGGTACTGTGGGGGCAGCAAGCAGCCAGTGTCTCCAATCCTATGAAGTAGAGAGGAGATTTCAAACTAAAGGTCAGAGGTCCGAGTCTCTCCAGTGCTAAACACAAACAACAGTTTGGTGACAAGCCCCTAGTACAGGCCTGGCCAACCTGTGGCTCTCCAGCTGTTGTAAAACTACAAGTCCCATCATGCTTTGCTACAGTTTTGCTATTAGGGAAGGCTAAAACTGTGGCAGGGCATGCTGGGATGTGTAGTTTTACAACATCTGGAGAGCCACAGGTTGGCCAGGCCTGCCCTAGTAAGTAACTACTCACATTAGATGGTCATGATAGCTGTAATCTATGAATTGAAAAGAAATTGGTCCATAAACTGACGCGCTACCATGCACCGAATCATCCTCTTAATTTCTGAATTTTTCCTTTTGTCTTGGCTTGCATAGAGAACCAGTTCTGTAGGTTGAATAATGGACGGTCCACAATAGATTGGTAGTGATCTAGGTCTCGGGTGTCTGGAATTACAGTGATTCTGTTGTCTGCACTGTTGCATGGTCTGCCTGGAGAGAACCTGCAGCATCTGTACTCTGCGTCCCTCTGTCTATTCCATCTAGCCTTTTACGCTGATGTGTTAGGCATTGTAGGCAACATATTTATCTTCCAAACTGAAGCTCTCTAGGTGTAAGGGCCCTGTCAAAATAAATAGTTTCAGTCCCATTTATTAGGACATAGATGATTGCTTGTTGAGTGGCGTCCTCCGCTATACCTCCTGAAGGGTAAATTTGTTTCTTTGACTACTTATCAAGATGGTCGGACCTATATTGTAGTGCTTCAAGTCCCAGAGATTGCTTATGCATAGTCTCGGTCAGTAGGGACATCTCTGGATTCACCAAGGGAGGTTAATATGGTGGTTTACACTCCATTTATCTATCAGTTCTGTCTTTGTAACTTGAATGTGACTAATTTATCCCTATTGTTGTTTAGTTTGCAGTTCTGCAGTCCCATTCTACAGGCCAGTACCAGCAATATATTTATTCTCCAGTCTGGTGTAAAACCCTCCTGCTCGCTGCGAGGCTAAGTACCCCTCCCACTGTAAGCGTTTCCATGTGACCCACATGCTCTGATGCACTGACTTCCAGGATTACACAGATGATCACTGGGACGTTTTAGGCTCCTGCTCCTTGTTGTCACCAAAGGATTCTGAGAACTACTTGAATAATAACAAAAAAATTACTGCTTCAGTTTTCTGTTTGGTAACTGACTAACGTGTTTATAGCTAAATAGAGTATTTAAATTTGTATATAACCCTAGTGTCTATTTTCCAGTGATGTGCTGTGAGGTCAGTGGCTGGGGAGGCACTGGCAGCTAAACCCCCCCCCATAGAGGGAATAAAAAAAAGTGTAGTCCCCCACACATCACTAAAACCAGCACCAGGCAGAGCCAGCCAGGGGGTATAGTTCCATAGGAGGGGAGACACTCAGTGTGGGGTCCCCCTGCCATAACATTAATCAGCCCCCCAAGCCAGTCAGCCCAGGGCTGGAATTCCTTGGAAAGTGGGGACCCCAAAAAATAAAAATGGGGTCCCCCCACCCGAGCAACAACCAGCACTGGGCTGATAGCCCAGTGCTATGCCCCGCACCCCTGGTGGCGGTGGGTGCGGGGTTCATTGTATGTTAATATTGTTCTTTACAGGTGGCCTACAGGTCCCAGCAAGCCTACCCCAGCATGCTGGCACTTGGAGAACCACAAGTGCCAGTATGCCCAGACATAAAGGGCCCGCTGGCAACTGTAGTCCAGCTGTAAAGAGAATGTTAAAATAAAACACCACATTGTCTTAAATAAAAAAAAAAAAAAGTTTTTTTATTGGTCACGGTCTTCACCTGGGGGCGGCGGCCTTTAAGCTCTTTTACATGTCCACCGACTTCCCAGGGCTTCCGGCGTCTTCACCTGGGAGGCAGCAGTCTTTAAGCTCTTTTTCATGGCCGCCGCCTCCCCAGGGTTTAAGCGTCTTCACCTGGTGGGTGGTGTCTGTTAAGCTCTTTGCATAGCTGCCGCCCATCCAGGACTTCCACGGCGTCTTCTTTCTTCAGGAGCTCTTCACTGCTCTTCCTCCGCCATCGGACTGACGTTGCTGCCTCGCGCTGACTTTTATAAGTCAGCCGGAGGGGGCGGGTTGATGAAGCAGCGAGCCGTGATTGGCTTGCGGTGGCCATCTTGAATTTCAAAAATGACGCTGAGGCGCCATTTTTTAAACTGGTACCACTCCGCTGCCAAACTCTGCAGAATGCCGCTAATACTATCGCGTCCTGCCGCCCGCACCTTTGCCGCATCCTACACCTCCACCGCATCCCGCCGCCTGCACCTCCGACGCGTCCACACAGTGATGACAGCGGATCCAGTGACTGATCTGCTGGCCAATCACTGTGGCCTCACAGACAGGGGCGTGCTTTCATGGGTTGAAAGCACGTCCCTGTATGAAAGCGGCACTTCTAATGGTGCCGCTTTCCAATGTATTTACAGTGGGTTTTTACTGCCCATGGCTTGGCCCCACCCCCAGCTCCCACACCTTTCCCTTTGACAATGGGAGGCACCACGATCGGTGCCTCCCAACCCCATTTACAGAGTAATAATAATAATTAGATTACTACAAAGGAGATACTTATGACAGAGTATGTGTCATAAGTATCTTCTTTGTATTATTTTAATCATTAATGACAGAGGAGGCACTATCTCCCCTGACTGCACGCCTCTAATATTTTCCAGTTATGTTTTTTAGTATGTTAAGGATCCATAAATATTACTGCTCATGGAAAAATAGTTTCCCGCATGAAGTGAAGGAATTCAGTCCAACATTTTTTTTTTAATGGGTATTCTTTTCTTCCGTATTAAAGCAAAGGTCCTTGTAGGACCCACAAATGGATAAAATGCTCATTGCAAATGTATTAATATTGCAGGCACTCGGGCTCAAATTTGACCATTCACTACAGAGGTTTTGTTTTGTATGTATTAACATATGGGAACTAGAATTTGGTAAACTTTCCGGTCAGTAGGAGGTTGTTAGGAGGAGACTGGTTAATTTAGTTTATAAGGAGTTATCCGCTATAATGGGAAGCAATCACGAGACCACCTATCAGGATCCTGGCATTCACAATGCCAACGCCGGAATCCTGACAGGTGGAAATGCTGTTGACGGAATGCCGGTGCCACAGGCTTTTCTCCCTCTGTGGGTGTCCATGACACCCGTAGAGTGAGAATATAACCTGTGGCGAGCCACCGTGTCCGCAGCGTGTTGAGCGCTGCGATCCCGCTAGTGGCTTTCTAGGGCTCTATTTACTGGCGGCTGGGATGTCATAAATAGTATCTATTGCACTATAATACCCCCAACAGTATTTCTTTAATCATGCATAGGTGAATTAATCTATTTTGCTGGCTCTGTAATTATTTTGCCTATTTAAATAGAAATCCTGAAAACACGACTTGCTACTTCAAGGAAGGATTGGAAAACCGCCAGTATTATACTGGTATAAATAGTGACTGCGGGTGGGCTGGTTACAACACCACGCGTCACTTTTTTATTTTGTGCACTTATTCTAGTGAAGAAGCTCCTGTTCAAAGATCTAGTCTGTTGGCGATAACAATACGTACAAGGTTTGTCTTGTTTGCAATATGTTTAAATAGCACAAAACACACAATATATAAATAAAAATGTAGATAATAAGCAAAGTAAAATACTTTTTATGAGACTATAAAGCAATATAATGTGTTAGTGCACCACAAATTGTCTGCTGGCACGTGGCGAGATGTTTAGTGCTACCCCACTAATACCCCTTTCACACTGCCAATGCCGGATCCCACCCGGGAATTGGAAGCGGGTCCTTCCCAGGTGGGATCCGGCATTGGCAGCTGCTGCTGGCTTCCCCGACCCGGCAATAAGTCGGGCGGGTTGCCATAGCAGCGCGGGGGGGGGGAGGGGGAGGCGGCGCTGGGAGATGAATTCATCTCCGCGCCGCCTCTCCCTATAGCCCGTTTACGCAGCCAATGACCCGGTATTCAACCCGGGTATAACACTGCTTTATTCCTTGGTTGAATTGCCGGGTCAAGCGACCCGCGATTTCGGCAAGGCCCTTTTCACACCACACGCCAAACCGGCAATATGCCGGGTCGATACCGGGTTATTTGTGCGGTGTGAAAGGGGTATAATAGAATACAAAGGCATAAAAAAATATTTTCCAATGAGTAAATATGGTACCTACAGATTAAGTTCCATAAACATTGATAACCTCATATACAGTATAACACAGTGGTTCCAAAACGTCTTTGAATTACTGCGCCCCCAAAGAGTATCGGAGTTCTTTTCACGGCACCCCTAGGCCAAAAGTTTGTTATTGAGAAATTTTAGAAAGAAATATTAAATTAAGTAAATGGTGTTTTGTCATCTTTTAGGGTCAGTTATGTGGTGAGGGACAGGATTTGCTTCTGTTTGTCCACACCTTTTATGATGAACAGTCACAAGCGCTGGTTTTGTCTGTTACATTGACTATAAATAATTTGAATTGGTCCTGGGCCACCAATCCAGGGAACCCCTACAAGTGTCCTGAGGCACCCCAGGGTGTCACGGCACACAGTTTGAAAACCACTGGTATAACAAATAAATCGATAGAGTACTGGATGCAGCCACTGGTGATTGGTACAGGAGAAGGGATTTTCTCTGACATAAAATCTAAATACTTGTGAACTATTCTATAAGAAAAACGAATCTACAAATTGATACCACGTTCACATTGTAAATGCTGGGCAGCACCCGGGAATAGGAAATGGGTCCTTCCCGGGTGCGACCCGGCATTGGGCCCTTTTCAACTGGCTTCCCGACCCTTTCACACCGCACAGCGACCCGCGTCGACCCGTCAATACCGAGTTATTTGTGCGCTGTGAAAGGGGTATTACCGTAATACTATAAACAGAGGATATTGTCATAATGCATCTATTGATCCTTACTATGTAGAGTTATTATCTTCTGGGTTTTTTTTTTTTTTTTTGTTACGAGAAGTTCCAAAGCAGTGTTCAAATTCCAAGGACTCCGTTCTTGTTGCTACGGGCTACAATATCAGCACGTGCATGATCATCCCTTTTTCTCTGACGTCCTAAGTGGATGCTGGGACTCCGTAAGGACCATGGGGAATAGCGGCTCCGCAGGAGACTGGGCACAACTAAAGAAAGCTTTAGGACTACCTGGTGTGCACTGGCTCCTCCCACTATGACCCTCCTCCAGACCTCAGTTAGAATCTTGTGCCTGGCTGAGCTGGATGCACACTAGGGGCTCTTCTGAGCTCCTAGAAAGAAAGTATATTTTAGGTTTTTTATTTTACAGTGAGATCTGCTGGCAACAGACTCACTGCAGCGAGGGACTAAGGGGAGAAGAAGCGAACCTACCTGACTGGAGATAGTTTGGGCTTCTTAGGCTACTGGACACCATTAGCTCCAGAGGGATCGAACACAGGACCCGACCTCGATCGTTCGGTCCCGAAGCCGCGCCGCCGTCCCCCTTACAGAGCCAGAAGCAAGAAGTGGTCCGGAAAATCGGCGGCAGAAGACCTCGGTCTTAAACAAGGTAGCAGCACAGCACTGCAGCTGTGCGCTATTGCTCCTTATGCACACCTCACACTCCGGTCACTGATGGGTGCAGGGCGCTGGGGGGGGGGGGGGGGCGGGCGCCCTGAGCAGCAATATAAACACCTTGGCTGGCAAATCATCACAATATATAGTCCCAGGGCTATATATGTGATAAATTACCCCTGCCAGAATCCATGAAAAAAAGCGGGAGAAAAGTCAGCCGAAAAAGGGACGGGGCTATCTCCCTCAGCACACTGGCGCCATTTTTTTCTTCACAGTGCAGCTGGAAGACAGCTCCCCAGGCTCTCCCCTGTAGTTTTCAGGCTCAAAGGGTTAAAAAGAGAGGGGGGGGGCACTAAATTTAGGCGCAATATGTGTATACAAGCAGCTATTGGGGGAAAAAATCACTCAGTTATAGTGTTAATCCCTGCATTATATAGCGCTCTGGTGTGTGCTGGCATACTCTCTCTCTGTCTCCCCAAAGGACTTTGTGGGGTCCTGTCCTCAGTCAGAGTATTCCCTGTGTGTGTGCGGTGTGTCTGTACGGCTGTGTCGACATGTTGGATGAGGAAGGTTACGTGGAGGCGGAGCAGAGGCCGATAAATGGGATGTCGCCCCCTGTGGGGCCGACACCAGAGTGGATGGATAGGTGGAAGGTATTAACCGACAATGTCAACTCCTTACATAAAAGGCTGGATGACGTAACAGCTGTGGGACAGCCGGCTTCTCAGCCCGCGCCTGCCCAGGCGTCTCAAAGGCCATCAGGGGCTCAAAAAACGCCCGTTACCTCAGATGGCAGACACAGATGTCGACACGGAGTCTGACTCCAGTGTCGACGAGGTTGAGACATATACACAATCCACTAGGAACATCCGTTGCATGATCTCGGCAATGAAAAATGTGTTACACATTTCTGACATGAACCCAAGCACCACATAAAAGGGGTTTTATGTTTGGGGAGAAAAAGCAGCCAGTGTTTTGTTCCCCCATCAGATGAGTGAATGAAGTGTGTAAAGAAGCGTGGGTTCCCCCGATAAGAAACTGGTAATTTCTAAAAAGTTACTGCTGGCGTACCCTTTCCCGCCAGAGGATAGGTCACGTTGGGAGATATCCCCTAGGGTGGATAAGGCGCTCACACGTTTGTCAAAAAAGGTGGCACTGCCGTCTTAGGATACGGCCACTTTGAAGGAGCCTGCTGATAAAAAGCAGGAGGCTATCCTGAAGTCTGTATATACACACTCAGGTACTATACTGAGACCTGCAATTGCCTCAGCATGAATAGCGCTGCTGCAGCGTGGTCTGATACCCTGTCAGATAATATTAATACCCTAGGCAGGGATAATATTTTGCTAACATAGAGCATATTAAAGACGTCGTCTTATATATGAGGGATGCACAGAGGGATATTTGCCGGCTGGCATCCAGAATTAATGCAATGTCCATTCTGCCAGGAGGGTATTAGAGACCCGGCAGTGGACAGGTGATGCTGACTTTAAAAGGCACATGGAGATTCTGCCTTATAAGGGTGAGGAATTGTTTGGGGATGGTCTCTGGGACCTCGTATCCACAGCAACAGCTGGAAAGAAATTTTTTTACCTCAGGTTTCCTCACAGCCTAAGAAAGCACCATATTTTCAGGTACAGTCCTTTCTGCTTCAGAAAAGCAAGCGGGTCAAAGGCGCTTCCTTTCTGCACAGAGACAAGGGAAGAAGGAAAAAGCTGCACCAGACAGCCAGTTCCCAGGATCAAAAATCTTCCCCCGCTTCCTCTGAGTCCACCGCATGACGCTGGGGCTCCACAGGTGGAGACAGGTGCGGTGGGGGGCGCGTCTCGGGAACTTCAGGGGCCAGTGGGCTTGCCCACAGGTGGATCCCTAGGTTCTGCAAGTAGTATCACAGGGATACAAGCTGGAGTTCGAGGCGACTCCCCCTCGCCGTTACCTCACATCAGCCTTGCCTGCTGCCCTCGGAGAAAGGGAGGTAGTACTGGCGGCAATTCACAAGCTGTACTTCCAGCAGGTGAAATCAAGGTACCCCTCCTTCAACAAGGCCGGGGTTACTATTCCAAAATGTTTGTGGTACCGAAACCAGACGGTTCGGTGAGACCCATTCTAAAATTGAAATCCTTGAACACTTATATACGAAGGTTCAAGTTCAAAATAGAATCGCTCAGGGTGATTATTGCAAGCCTGGAGAATTTCATGGTATCACTGGACATCAAGGATGCTTACCTGCATGTCCCTATTTACCCTCCTCACCAGGAGTACCTCAAAATTGTGGTACAGGATTGTCATTACCAATTCCAGACGTTGCCGTTGGTCTGGCCCCGGCACCGAGGGTATTTACTAAGGTAATGGCCGAAATAATTATCCCGTACTTGGACGATCTCCTTATAAAGGCGAGGTCCAGGGAGCAGTTGTTCGTCGGAGTAGCACTATCTCTGGAAGTGCTACAACAGCACGGCTGGATTCAGAATATTCCAAAGTCGCAGCTGGTTCCTACGACGCGTCTACTGTTCCTGGGTATGGTTCTGGACACAGAACAAGAAAAAAGGGTTTCTCCCGGAGGAGAAGTCCAAGGAGTTGTCGTCTCTAGACAGAGACCTCCTAATACAAATACAAGTGTCGGTGCATCAATGCACGCGAGCCCTGGGAAAGATGGTAGTTTCTTACGAAGAAATTCCATTCGCCAGGTCCCATGCAAGGATCTTCCAGTGGGATCTGTTGGACAAGTGGTCCGGGTCGCATCTTCAGATGCATCGGCGGATAACCCTGTCTCCAAGGGCCAGGGTGTCGCTGTTGTGGTGGCTGCAGAGTGCTCATCTTCTAGAGGGCCGCAGATTCGGCATACAGGACTGGGTCCTGGTGACCACGGATGCCAGCCTTCGAGGCTGGGGGGCAGTCACACAGGGAAGAAACTTCCAAGGACTATGGACAAGTCAGGAGACTTCCCTACACAAAAATTTTCTGGAACTAAGGGCCATTTACAATGCCCTAAGTCAGGCTAGACCCCTGCTTCAACACCGGCCGGTGCTGATCCAGTCAGACAACATCACGGCGGTTGCTCATGTAAACCGACAGGGCGGCACAAGAAGCAGGATGGCTAAGGCAGAAGCCACAAGGATTCTCCGATGGACGGAAAATCATGTGTTAGCACTGTCAGCAGTGTTCATTCCCGGAGTGGACAACTGGGAAGCAGACTTTCTCAGCAGACACGACCTCCACCCGGGAGAGTGGGGACTTCATCCAGAAGTCTTCCAAATGATTGTACACCGTTGGGAAAGGCCACAGGTGGACATGATGGCGTCCCGCCTCAACAAAAAGCTAAAAAGATTTTGTGCCAGGTCAAGGGACCCTCAGGCGATAGCTGTGGACGCTCTGGTAACACCGTGGGTGTACCAGACGGTGTATGTGTTCCCTTCTCTGCCTCTCATACCCAGGGTAATGAGAATAATAATGAGAGGAGTAAGAACTATACTCATTGTTCCGGATTGGCCAAGAAGAGCTTGGTGCCCAGAACTCCAAGAAATGATCTCAGAGGACCCATGGCCTCTGCCGCTCAGACAGGACCTGTTGCAGCAGGGGGCCTGTCTGTTCCAAGACGTACCGCGGCTGCGTTTGACGGCATGGCGGTTGAACGCCGGATCCTGAAGGAAAAGGGCATTCCGGAGGAAGTTATCCCTACGCTAATTAAAGCTAGGAAAGAAGTGAACGCAAACCATTATCACCGCCTATGGCGGAAATATGTTGCGTGCTGTGAGGCCAGGAAGGCCCCAACGGAGGAATTTCAGCTAGGTCGATTTCTGCGCTTCCTACAGTCAGGGGTGACTATGGGCCTAAAATTGGGTTCCATTAAGGTCCAGATTTCGGCTCTATCGATTTTCTTCCAAAATAGAACTGACTTCACTGCCTGAAGTTCAGACTTTTGTTAAGGGAGTGCTGCATAGTCAGCCCCCGTTTGTGCCTCCAGTGGCACCGTGGGATCTCAACGTGTTGATTTCCTGAAGTCGCATTGGGTTGAGCCACTTAAATCCGTGGAGCTAAAATACCTCACGTGGAAAGTGGTCATGCTGTTGGCCTTGGCGTCGGCCAGGCGTGTATCAGAATTAGCGGCTTTATCATGCAAAAGCCCTTATCTAATTTTTTTATATGGATAGGGCGGAATTGAGGACTCGTTCCCAATTCCTTCCTAAGGTGGTATCAGTTTTTCATGTGAACCAACCTGTTGTGGTGCCTGCGGCTACTTGGGTCTTGGAGGATTCCAAGTTACTGGACGTAGTCAGGGCCCTGAAAAATATATTTCTCTGACGTCCTAGTGGATGCTGGGGACTCCGTAAGGACCATGGGGAATAGACGGGCTCCGCAGGAGACTGGGCACTCTATAGAAAGATTTAGGACTATCTGGTGTGCACTGGCTCCTCCCCCTATGACCCTCCTCCAAGCCTCAGTTAGATTTCTGTGCCCGGCTGAGCTGGATGCACACTAGGGGCTCTCCTGAGCTCCTAGAAGAAAGTATAGTTTAGGTTTTTTATTTTCAGTGAGACCTGCTGGCAACAGGCTCACTGCAACGAGGGACTAAGGGGAGAAGAAGCGAACCTACCTAAGTGGTGGTAGCTTGGGCTTCTTAGGCTACTGGACACCATTAGCTCCAGAGGGATCGAACACAGGACCCGACCTCGTCGTCCGTTCCCGGAGCTGCGCCGCCGTCCCCCTTACAGAGCCAGAAACAAGGTGGTCCGGAAAATCGGCGGCTGAAGACTTCTGTCTTCTCCAATGTAGCGCACAGCACTGCAGCTGTGCGCCATTGCTCCTCATGCACACCACACGCAGCGGTCGCTGATGGGTGCAGGGCGCTGGGGGGGGGGGGGGCCGGGGGGCCCTGAGCAGCAATAATAACACCTTGGCTGGCAAAACTAACACCATATATAGCCCCAGAGGCTATATAGGTGTTTATTAACCCCTGCCAGAAACGATAAAATAGTGGGAGAAAGCCCGCCGAAAAAGGGGCGGAGCCAACTCCCTCAGCACACTGGCGCCATTATTCCCTCACAGCTCCGCTGGAAGGAAGCTCCCTGGCTCTCCCCTGCAGTCCTGCACTACAGAAAGGGTAAAAAAGAGAGGGAGGGCACAATTTAGGCGCAGTATATATATATTATAGGCAGCTATAGGGGAAAACACTCTGTATAGTGATATCCCTGTGTTATATAGCGCCCTGGTGTGTGCTGGCATACTCTCCCTCTGTCTCCCCAAAGGGCTTTGTGGGGTCCTGTCCTCTGTAAGAGCATTCCCTGTGTGTCTGTTGTGTGTCGGTACTGCTGTGTCGACATGTATGATGAGGATAATGATGTGGAGGCGGAGCAAATGCCTGTGAATGTGATGTCACCCCCTGCGGGGTCGACACCAGTGTGGATGGACTTATGGAAGGAATTACGTGACAGTGTCAGCTCCTTACATAAAAGGTTTGACGACATAGGACAGCCGGCTACTCAGCTTGTGCCTGTCCAAGCGTCATCAGGGGCTGTAAAACGCCCGCTACCTCAGATGACAGATGTCGACACGGATACCGACTCCAGTGTCGACGATGATGAGACGAGTGTACCCTCCAATAGATCCACCCGTTATATGATTGAGGCTATGAAAAATGTATTACACATTTCTGATGATACCCCAGGTACCACAAAAAAGGGTATTATGTTTGGTGAGAAAAAACTACCAGTAGTTTTTCCTGCATCTGACGAACTTAAATGAGGTGTGTGAGGAAGCGTGGACTTCCCCAGATAAGAAATTGATCATTTCTAAACGGTTAATGGCTGCGTACCCTTTCCCGCCAGAGGATAGGTCACGCTGGGAAACACCCCCTAGGGTAGATAAAGCGCTGACACGCTTATCAAAGAAGGTGGCACTACCGTCTCCGGATACGGCCGCCCTAAAAGAACCTGCTGATAGAAAGCAGGAAAGTACCCTAAAAGCTATATACACACACACTGGCATTATATTGAGACCGGCTATTGCATCAGCTTGGATGTGCAGTGCTGCTGCTGCGTGGTCAGACTCCCTGTCGGAAAACATTGATACCATGAATAGGGACAATATTTTGGTAACGATTGACCATATAAAAGACGCGGTCTTATACATGCGTGATGCACAGAGGGATATTTGCCGGCTGGCATCAAAAATAAGCGCTATGTCCATTGCCGCCAGACGGGGGTTATGGACTAGGCAATGGTCAGGTGATGCCGACTCCAAGCGGCACATGGAAGTTTTACCCTATAACGGGGTGGAACTTTTTGGGGAAGGTCTTTCAGACCTAGTTTCCACAGCTACTGCTGGGAAATCGACCTTTTTGCCACAGGCTACCCCACAGCAAAAGAAAGCACCGTATTATCAGGTACAGTCCTTTCGGCCCCAGAAAAATAAGCGGGCTAGAGGCTCATCCTTTCTGCCGAGGGGCAGAGGAAGGGGGAAAAAGCTGCAGCACACAGCTAGTTCCCAGGAGCAGAAGTCCTCACCTGCGTCCAGTAAGTCCACAGCATGACGCTGGGGCTGCTCAGGCGGAATCGGGAACGGTGGGGGCACGTCTCAGGTTTTTCAGCACACAGTGGGCTCTCTCACAAGTGGATCCCTGGGTCCTTCAAGTAGTATCTCAGGGGTACAGGCTGGAATTCGAGACTTCTCCCCCCCGCCGTTTCCTAAAATCTGCCTTGCCGGCAACTCCCTCTGCCAGGGAGGCAGTGTTGGTGGCTATTCAAAAACTGTATTCACAGAAAGTGATTGTCAAGGTACCCCTCCTTCAGCAAGGAAAGGGTTACTACTCCACAATGTTTGTGGTACCGAAACCGGACGGTTCGGTGAGACCCATCTTAAATTTAAAAGCCTTGAACACTTATATCAAAAGGTTCAAGTTCAAGATGGAATCGCTCAGGGCGGTTATTGCGAGCCTGGAGGAGGGGGATTACATGGTATCCCTGGACATCAAGGATGCGTACCTGCATGTCCCCATTTACCCTCCGCACCAGGAGTACCTCAGATTTGTGGTACAGGACTGTCACTATCAGTTCCAGACGCTGCCGTTTGGGTTATCCACGGCACCGAGGGTCTTTACCAAGGTAATGGCCGAAATGATGATACTCCTTCGCAAGAAGGGAGTTTTAATTATCCCGTACTTGGACGATCTCCTGATAAAGGCGAGGTCCAAAGAACAGTTGATAGTGGGGGTGGCACTTTCTCAGGAAGTGCTACAACAGCACGGCTGGATTCTAAACATTCCAAAGTCACAGCTGGTCCCGACGACACGTCTTCTGTTCCTGGGAATGATTCTGGACACAGACCAGAAAAGAGTGTTTCTTCCACTGGAAAAAGCCGAGGAATTGTCATCTCTGGTCAGACATCCTAAAACCAGGAAAAGTGTCGGTACATCAATGCACACGAGTCCTGGGAAAAATGGTAGCTTCGTACAAAGCAATTCCATTCGGAAGGTTCCACGCAAGGACGTTCCAGTGGGACCTGTTGGACAAATGCGGATAACCCTATCGGCCAGAACCAGGGTGTCGCTGCTGTGGTGGCTGCAGAGGGCTCATCTACTAGAGGGCCGCAGATTCGGAATACAGGACTGGGTCCTGGTGACCACGGATGCCAGCCTTCGGGGCTGGGGGGCAGTCACAAAGGGAAGAAATTTCCAAGGACTGTGGTCAGATCAGGAGATTTCTCTTCACATAAATATCCTGGAGCTAAGGGCCATTTACAATGCCCTAAGCCAGGCAAGACCCCTGCTTCAAAGCCAGCCGGTACTGATCCAGTCAGACAACATCACGGCGGTCGCCCATGTAAACAGACAGGGCGGCACGAGAAGCAGGATGGTGATGGCAGAAGCCACAAGGATTCTCAGATGGGCAGAGAATCATGTGTTAGCACTGACGGCAGTGTTCATTCTGGGAGTGGACAACTGGGAAGCAGACTTCCTCAGCAGGCACGACCTCCACCCGGGAGAATGGGGACTTCATCCAGAAGTCTTCCAAATTCTGGTCAACCGGTGGGAAAAACCACAGGTAGACATGATGGCGTCCCGCCTCAACAAGAAGTTGACAAGATATTGCGCCCGGTCAAGAGACCCTCAGGCGATAGCGGTGGACGCTCTAGTGACACCATGGGTGTACCAGTTGGTTTGTGTTTCCTCCTCTACCTCTCATACCCAAGGTACTGAGAATAATAAGAAGGCGAGGAGTGAAAACCATACTCGTGGTTCCGGATTGGCCAAGAAGAGCTTGGTACCCGGAACTTCAAGAGATGCTTACAGAGGACCCTTGGCCTCTGCCACTCAGACAAGACCTGCTGCAGCAGGGACCCTGTCTGTTCCAAGACTTACTGCGGCTGCGTTTGACGGCATGGCGGTTGAACACCGGATCCTGAAGGAAAAGGGTATTCCGGAGGAAGTCATCCCTACCCTGATCAAAGCCGGGAAGGATGTCACCGCAAGACATTATCACCGCATTTGGCGAAAATATGTTGCTTGGTGTGAGGCCATGAAGGCCCCGACGGAGGAATTTCAACTGGGTCGATTCCTGCATTTCCTGCAAGCAGGGGTGACGTTGGGCCTCAAATTGGGGTCCATAAAGGTCCAGATTTCGGCTCTGTCGATTTTCTTCCAAAAAGAACTGGCTTCACTGCCTGAAGTTCAGACTTTTGTCAAAGGAGTACTGCATATTCAGCCTCCTTTTGTGCCCCCAGTGGCACCTTGGGATCTCAATGTGGTTTTGGCATTCCTGAAATCACATTGGTTCGAACCACTTAAGACTGTGGATTTAAAATATCTCACGTGGAAAGTGGTCATGCTGTTGGCCCTGGCGTCGGCCAGGAGGGTTTCAGAATTGGCGGCTTTGTCTTGTAAAAGCCCTTATCTGATTTTCCATATGGATAGGGCAGAATTGAGGACTCGTCCTCCGTTTCTCCCAAAGGTGGTCTCAGCTTTTCACTTGAACCAACCTATTGTGGTGCCTGCGGCTACTGGGGACTTGGAGGATTCCAAGTTGCTGGACGTAGTCAGGGCCCTAAAAATTTATATTTCCAGGACGGCTGGAGTCAGAAAGACTGACTCGCTGTTTATCCTGTATGCACCCACCAAGCTGGGTGCTTCTAAGCAGTCTATTGCGCGCTGGATTTGTAGCACTATTCAGCTGGCGCATTCTGCAGTAGGCTTACCGCAGCCTAAATCTGTAAAAGCCCATTCCACACGGAAGGTGGGCTCATCTTGGGCGGCTGCCCGAGGGGTCTCGGCTTTACAACTTTGCCGAGCAGCTACTTGGTCGGGGGCAAACACGTTTGCAAAATTCTACAAATTTGATACCCTGGCTGAGGAGGACCTGGAATTCTCTCATTCGGTGCTGCAGAGTCATCCGCACTCTCCCGCCCGTTTGGGAGCTTTGGTATAATCCCCATGGTCCTTACGGAGTCCCCAGCATCCACTAGGACGTTAGAGAAATAAGATTTTACTCACCGGTAATTCTATTTCTCGTAGTCCGTAGTGGATGCTGGGCGCCCATCCCAAGTGCGGATTGTCTGCAATACCTGTACATAGTTATTGTTACAAAAATCGGGTTTTGTTGTGAGCCATCTCTTCAAAGGCTCCATTTGTTATCATACTGTTAACCGGGGTTCCTATCACGTGTTATATGGTGTGATTGGTGTGGCTGGTATGAGTCTTACCCGGGATTCAAAAATCCTTCCTTATTGTGTCAGCTCTTCCGGGCACAGTTCCTAACTGAGGCTTGGAGGAGGGTCATAGGGGGAGGAGACAGTGCACACCAGATAGTCCTAAATCTTTCTTAGATGTGCCCAGTCTCCTGCGGAGCCCGTCTATTCCCCATGGTCCTTACGGAGTCCCCAGCATCCACTACGGACTACGAGAAATAGAATTACCGGTGAGTAAATTCTTATTGTTTCCAGGACGGCTGGAGTCAGGAAAACTGACTCGCTATTTATCCTGTATGCACCCAACAAGCTGGGTGCTCCTGCTTCTAAGCAGACTATTGTATGCTGGATCTGTAGCACGATTCAACTTTCACATTCTGCGGCTGGACTGCCGCACCCTAAATCTGTAAAAGCCCATTCCACGAGGAAAGTGGGCTCTTCTTGGGCGGCTGCCCGAGGGGTCTTGGCTTTACAAATTTGCTGAGCTGTTACTTGGTCGGGTTCAAACACTTTTGCAAGAGTCTACAAGTTTGATACCCTGGCTGAGGAGGACCTAGAGTTTGCTCATTCGGTGCTGCAGAGTCATCCGCACTCTCCCGCCCGTTTGGGAGCTTTGGTATAATCCCCATGGTCCTGACGGAGTCCCAGCATCCACTTAGGACGTCAGAGAAAATAAGATTTTACTCACCGTTAAAAATCTATTTCTCGTAGTCCGTAGTGGATGCTGGGCGCCCATCCCAAGTGCGGATTGTCTGCAATACTTGTATATAGTTATTGCCTAACTAAAGGGTTATTGTTGAGCCATCTGTTGAGAGGCTCAGTTATATTTCATACTGTTAACTGGGTATAGTATCACGAGTTATACGGTGTGATTGGTGTGGCTGGTATGAGTCTTACCCGGGATTCAAAATCCTTCCTTATTGTGTCAGCTCTTCCGGGCACAGTATCCTAACTGAGGTCTGGAGGAGGGTCATAGTGGGAGGAGCCAGTGCACACCAGGTAGTCCTAAAGCTTTCTTTAGTTGTGCCCAGTCTCCTGTGGAGCCGCTATTCCCCATGGTCCTTACAGAGTCCCAGCATCCACTACGGACTACGAGAAATAGATTTACTGGTGAGTAAAATCATATTTAATAGCTGTATGCTAGGACTTCTGGTAATGAAAACAGGCCTAATTGAGTACATTTTTTATTTTCTTAAAATGCTAAATTAATTTCTATAAAAGACCTGCAAATGGGATTGAGCGAGAAGTAGGCCTATTTTTAAAAATATAGCCGCAATTTCCATTTGTTGAGCACTAAGCACTCTTTTATGTAACCCGATGTGATGTAAATGTAAGATCTGGAAAATAAAACAGTCTGTCGCCAACGGCTACATGTAGGACGCTAGTGCGGGGAATGGAGATGCCTCTGATTCTCGGCTGCTTCAGCCAAAATAATCCAGGGAGTCAAACAGAAAACTGTTCACTTTAGCGTGTTACTATTGCCTTTTGGAGAGTGCAAAAGGCAAAATAGTATTTTCCGACATAAGTGAAAATATTGTGTGTTTTTGACACCTTAGGTATCAAAAAAAAAAAGAAAAAGAAAAATTCCTTTAAGACGTTGACAATTTCCAGTTTAATCTTTGCTTGGGAACTGGCAGCATTTTTATTTCCGTAACCTAGCAGTCGCTCTTCCACTACACTTAGCTTTTGCAGGTTATGTTTTCTGTAGTATTAACATTTACTTGTATAGCTGTATAAATACATAAGTAAAATCCACAGTTGTATAAAATATGTAAAATCTGCTCCGTTAAGGATTAGTGATTACAGTATAAATTTAGGGAGCGCTAATGTCTGGATCCCAGCGCCGGGTTCCAGACATTAGCGCTCCCTAGATTTATATTGTAATCATTAATCCTTAACTGAGCAGCTTTTACATATTCCAAGTTCTTAATATCCCAAGCGTCGGTAGAACGTAGTAGACTCGTTTGGAACCCTTGGCTTCACAGACACCACCTAACAAATTCAACAAAAGGGCTGTACTTTTTTTTTTTTTTTTTTAAGTACTAAACCCCCCTTGTATTTACAGGTACTAGCGCTAATATATTTCAAGAGCTCCTTTTTTATTTTATTGCATTAACTAACTTTGATAACAATGTCATTCTCTGGGGGTGAGATCCAATTGGTTATCTCTGCGGCTGTCACTAGATGGCGCCCGACAGAGCAATCCAGATGTTGCTCTGTTTGGGCGCGAATAGCCACAGGTACGCACACAGTTCTGCTTGCAGCCTCCTGAGTTGGCAAGCTGAAATGTGAGAAAAGTCTGCTGTTTTCTTTATCAACCAAATGGCACTTTTCGCATTGCGCCCATTAGTTTAGATGGGTTTAGCCTTGTAAAGTCTGCTTTGCAACATCCACAAAAGCACAAAAACATTTGAATATTGCTCCGCCCAGTCTCCATACGGGACATGGGGCACGAAAACACAATTTCTCTATCGTCCTAGTGGATGCTGGGGTTCCTGAAAGGACCATGGGGAATAGCGGCTCCGCAGGAGACAGGGCACAAAAAGTAAAGCTTTCCGATCAGGTGGTGTGCACTGGCTCCTCCCCCTATGACCCTCCTCCAAGCCTCAGTTAGATTTTTGTGCCCGGCCGAGAAGGGTGCAATCTAGGTGGCTCTCCTAAAGAGCTGCTTAGAGAAAGTTTAGCTTAGGTTTTTTATTTTACAGTGAGTCCTGCTGGCAACAGGATCACTGCAACGAGGGACTTAGGGGAGAAGAAGTGAACTCACCTGCGTGCAGGATGGATTGGCTTCTTGGCTACTGGACATCAGCTCCAGAGGGACGATCACAGGTACAGCCTGGATGGTCACCGGAGCCTCGCCGCCGGCCCCCTTGCAGATGCTGAAACATGAAGAGGTCCAGAATCGGCGGCAGAAGACTCCTCAGTCTTCTAAAGGTAGCGCACAGCACTGCAGCTGTGCGCCATTTTCCTCTCAGCACACTTCACACGGCAGTCACTGAGGGTGCAGGGCGCTGGGAGGGGAGCGCCCTGGGAGGCAAATGAAAACCTATTTGGCTAAAAAATACCTCACATATAGCCTCCGGGGGCTATATGGAGATATTTAACCCCTGCCAGAATACACTAAAGAGCGGGAGACGAGCCCGCCGGAAAAGGGGCGGGGCCTATCTCCTCAGCACACAGCGCCATTTTCCTTACACAGCTCCGCTGGTCAGGACGGCTCCCAGGTCTCTCCCCTGCACTGCACTACAGAAACAGGGTAAAACAAGAGAGGGGGGGCAAAATAGTGGCAAAAATTATATTATAAAAGCAGCTATACAGGGAGCACTTATTATAAGGCTATCCCTGTCATATATAGCGCTTTTGGTGTGTGCTGGCAAACTCTCCCTCTGTCTCCCCAAAGGGCTAGGGGGTCCTGTCTTCGTTAAGAGCATTCCCTGTGTGTCTGCTGTGTGTCGGTACGTGTGTGTCGACATGTATGAGGACGATATTGGTGTGGAGGCGGAGCAATTGCCAAATATGGGGATGTCACCTCCTAGGGGGTCGACACCAGAATGGATGCCTTTATTTATGGAATTACGGGATAGTGTCAACACGCTAAAGCAGTCGTTTGACGACATGAGACGGCTGGACAATCAGTTAGTGCCTGTCCAGGCGCCTCAAACACCGTCAGGGGCTGTAAAACGCCCTTTGCCTCAGTCGGTCGACACAGACCCAGACACAGGCACTGATTCCAGTGGCGACGGTGACGAATCAACCGTATTTTCCAGTAGGGCCACACGTTATATGATTTTGGCAATGAAGGAGGCGTTACATTTAGCTGATACTACAGGTACCACTAAACAGGGTATTATGTGGGGTGTGAAAAAACTACCTATAGTTTTTCCTGAATCAGAAGAACTAAATGATGTATGTGATGAAGCGTGGGTTGCCCCCGATAAAAAGATGCTAATTTCAAAGAAGTTATTAGCTTTATACCCTTTCCCGTCAGAGGTTAGGGCGCGCTGGGAAACACCTCCTAGGGTGGACAAGGCGCTCACACGCTTATCTAAACAAGTGGCGTTACCCTCTCCTGAGACGGCCGCACTTAAAGATCCAGCAGATAGAAAATATCCAAAAAAGTATATACACACATACAGGTGTTATACTACGACCAGCTATAGCGACAGCCTGGATGTGCAGTGCTGGAGTAGCTTGGTCAGAGTCCCTGATTGAAAATATTGATACCCTGGATAGGGACAATGTTTTACTGTCTTTAGAGCAAATAAAGGATGCATTTCTTTATATGCGTGATGCACAGAGGGATATCTGCACACTGGCATCACGGGTAAGTGCTATGTCCATTTCGGCCAGAAGAAGTTTATGGACGCGACAGTGGTCAGGCGATGCGGACTCAAAACGGCATATGGAAGTTTTGCCGTATAAAGGGGAGGAGTTATTTGGAGTCGGTCTATCAGATTTGGTGGCCACGGCTACAGCCGGGAAATCCACTTTTTTACCTCAAGCTACTCCCCAACAGAAAAAGACACCGACTTTTCAACCGCAGCCCTTTCGTTCCTTTAAAAACAAGAGAGCAAAGGGATATTCATATCTGCCACGAGGCAGAGGAAGGGGGAAGAGACACCAACAGGCAGCTCCTTCCCAGGAACAGAAGCCCTCCCCCGCTTCTACAAAAGCCTCAGCATGACGCTGGGGCTTCTCAAGCGGACTCGGGGGCGGTGGGCGGTCGTCTCAAGAATTTCAGCGCGCAGTGGGCTCACTCGCAGGTAGATCCCTGGATCCTGCAGATAATATCTCAGGGGTACAGGTTGGAACTAGAGACAGATCCGCCTCGCCGTTTCCTGAAGTCTGCTTTACCAACGTCCCCCTCAGAAAGGGAGACGGTTTTGGAAGCCATTCACAAGCTGTACTCTCAGCAGGTGATAGTCAAGGTACCTCTTCTACAACAGGGAAAGGGGTATTATTCCACTCTATTTGTGGTACCGAAGCCGGACGGCTCGGTAAGACCTATTCTAAATCTGAAGTCCTTGAACCTGTACATAAAGAAGTTCAAGTTCAAAATGGAGTCACTCAGAGCAGTGATAGCGAACCTGGAAGAAGGGGACTTTATGGTGTCCTTGGACATCAAGGATGCGTACCTCCACGTTCCAATTTACCCCTCACACCAGGGGTACCTCAGGTTCGTTGTACAAAACTGTCACTATCAGTTTCAGACGCTGCCGTTCGGATTGTCCACGGCACCTCGGGTCTTTACAAAGGTAATGGCCGAGATGATGATTCTTCTTCGAAGAAAAGGCGTATTAATTATCCCATACTTGGACGATCTCCTAATAAGGGCAAGGTCCAGAGAACAGCTAGAGAGGGGATTAGCACTGTCTCAAGAAGTGCTAAAACAGCACGGCTGGATTCTGAATATTCCAAAATCCCAGTTAATGCCGACAACTCGTCTGCTGTTCCTAGGGATGATTCTGGACACGGTTCAGAAAAAGGTTTTTCTCCCGGAGGAAATAGCCAAGGAGTTATCCGAGCTTGTCAGGAACCTCCTAAAACCAGGAAAGGTGTCTGTACATCAATGCACAAGAGTCCTGGGAAAAATGGTGGCTTCTTACGAAGCAATTCCATTCGGCAGATTCCATGCACGAATTTTCCAGAGGGATCTGTTGGACAAATGGTCAGGGTCGCATCTTCAGATGCACCAGCGGATAACCCTGTCTCCAAGGACAAGGGTATCTCTTCTGTGGTGGTTGCAGAGTGCTCATCTATTGGAGGGCCGCAGATTCGGCATACAGGATTGGATCCTGGTGACCACGGACGCCAGCCTGAGAGGCTGGGGAGCAGTCACACAAGGAAGAAACTTCCAGGGAGTGTGGACGAGCCTGGAAACGTCTCTTCACATAAACATTCTGGAACTAAGAGCAATCTACAATGCTCTAAGCCAGGCAGAACCTCTGCTTCAAGGAAAACCGGTGTTGATCCAGTCGGACAACATCACGGCAGTCGCCCATGTAAACAGACAGGGCGGCACAAGAAGCAGGAGTGCAATGGCAGAAGCTGCAAGGATTCTTCGCTGGGCAGAGAATCATGTGATAGCACTGTCAGCAGTGTTCATCCCGGGAGTGGACAACTGGGAAGCAGACTTCCTCAGCAGACACGACCTTCACCCGGGAGAGTGGGGACTTCATCCGGAAGTCTTCCACATGCTGGTAACCCGTTGGGAAAGACCAATGGTGGACATGATGGCGTCTCGCCTCAACAAAAAACTGGACAGGTATTGCGCCAGGTCAAGAGATCCGCAGGCAATAGCTGTGGACGCGCTGGTAACGCCTTGGGTGTACCAGTCGGTGTATGTGTTTCCTCCTCTGCCTCTCATACCAAAAGTATTGAGAATTATACGGCAAAGAGGCGTAAGAACGATACTAGTGGTTCCGGATTGGCCAAGAAGGACTTGGTACCCGGAACTTCAAGAGATGATCACGGAAGATCCGTGGCCTCTACCTCTAAGGAGGGACTTGCTTCAGCAGGGTCCCTGTCTGTTTCAAGACTTACCGCGGCTGCGTTTGACGGCATGGCGGTTGAACGCCGGATCCTAAAGGAAAAAGGCATGCCGGAAGAAGTCATTCCTACTTTGATTAAAGCAAGGAAGGAAGTAACCGTGCAACACTATCACCGCATTTGACGAAGATATGTTGCGTGGTGCGAGGATCGGAGTGCTCCGACGGAGGAATTTCAACTGGGTCGATTCCTACATTTCCTGCAATCAGGATTGTCTATGGGTCTCAAATTGGGATCTATTAAGGTTCAAATTTCGGCCCTGTCGATTTTCTTTCAAAAAGAATTGGCTTCAGTTCCTGAAGTCCAGACTTTTGTTAAGGGAGTGCTGCATATACAGCCTCCTGTGGTGCCTCCAGTGGCACCGTGGGATCTCAATGTGGTTTTGGAATTTCTAAAATCTCATTGGTTTGAACCACTAAAAAAGGTGGATTTAAAATATCTCACATGGAAAGTGACCATGTTACTAGCCCTGGCTTCGGCCAGGAGAGTGTCAGAACTGGCAGCTTTATCTTCCAAAAGCCCATATCTGATTTTCCATTCGGACAGGGCAGAACTGCGGACTCGTCCGCATTTTCTCCCTAAGGTGGTGTCAGCATTTCATCTGAACCAGCCTATTGTAGTGCCTGCGGCTACAAGTGACTTGGAGGACTCCAAGTTACTGGACGTTGTCAGAGCATTAAAAATATATATTGCAAGGACAGCTGGAGTCAGAAAATCTGACTCGTTGTTTATATTGTATGCACCCAACAAGATGGGTGCTCCTGCGTCTAAGCAGACGATTGCTCGTTGGATCTGTAGCACAATCCAACTTGCACATTCTGTGGCAGGCCTGCCACAGCCTAAATCTGTAAAGGCCCACTCCACAAGGAAGGTGGGCTCATCTTGGGCGGCTGCCCGAGGGGTCTCGGCATTACAACTTTGCCGAGCAGCTACGTGGTCAGGGGAGAACACGTTTGTAAAATTTTACAAATTTGATACTCTGGCTAAGGAGGACCTGGAGTTCTCTCATTTGGTGCTACAGAGTCATCCGCACTCTCCCGCCCGTTTGGGAGCTTTGGTATAATCCCCATGGTCCTTTCAGGAACCCCAGCATCCACTAGGACGATAGAGAAAATAAGAATTTACTTACCGATAATTCTATTTCTCGGAGTCCGTAGTGGATGCTGGGCGCCCATCCCAAGTGCGGATTATCTGCAATAATTGTACATAGTTATTGTTAACTAATTCGGGTTATTGTTTAGGAAGCCATCTTTCAGAGGCTCCTCTGTTATCATACTGTTAACTGGGTTTGATCACAAGTTGTACGGTGTGATTGGTGTGGCTGGTATGAGTCTTACCCGGGATTCAAAATTCCTCCCTTATTGTGTACGCTAGTCCGGGCACAGTACCTAACTGAGGCTTGGAGGAGGGTCATAGGGGGAGGAGCCAGTGCACACCACCTGATCGGAAAGCTTTACTTTTTGTGCCCTGTCTCCTGCGGAGCCGCTATTCCCCATGGTCCTTTCAGGAACCCCAGCATCCACTACGGACTCCGAGAAATAGAATTATCGGTAAGTAAATTCTTATTTTAATCACCCTCCCTGTCTTTTTTTTTTTTTTTTTTTTTTTGCGCCATGAGTGTGGAGTCTGGAGATTGGATGATGAATTGGACAGGGAGGGTATAATAACCTGAATGCCCTTATGCTCTAGAGGAGGTTTCTGTCCATCCTGTTCTACGTGTGATTTGACCAATGTATCGACCCAGTTTAATTCTCCACCTGCCACTGTACTTGGATGGGGTAAAAATTACTTAGTTTCTCTAACGTCCTAAGTGGATGCTGGGGACTCCGTAAGGACCATGGGGAATAGCGGCTCCGCAGGAGACTGGGCACATCTAAAGAAAGCTTTAGGACTATCTGGTGTGCACTGGCTCCTCCCCCTATGACCCTCCTCCAAGCCTCAGTTAGATCTCTGTGCCCGAACGAGAAGGGTGCACACTAGGGGCTCTCCTGAGCTTCTTAGTGAAAGTTTTAGATTAGGTTTTTTATTTTCAGTGAGACCTGCTGGCAACAGGCTCACTGCTTCGAGGGACTAAGGGGAGAAGAAGCGAACTCACCTGCGTGCAGAGTGGATTGGGCTTCTTAGGCTACTGGACATTAGCTCCAGAGGGACGATCAAGGCCCAGCTTGGATGGGTCCCAGAGCCGCGCCGCCGGCCCCTTACAGAGCCAGAAGGCAGAAGAGGTCCGGAAAATCGGCGGCAGAAGACGTCCTGTCTTCAACAAGGTAGCGCACAGCACTGCAGCTGTGCGCCATTGCTCTCAGCACACTTCGGTCACTGAGGGTGCAGGGCGCTGGGGGGGGGGGGCGCCCTGAGACGCAATAAAAACACCTTGGATGGCAAAAAAATGCATCACATATAGCTCCTGGGCTATATGGATGCATTTAACCCCTGCCAGAATCCATAAAAAAGCAGGAGAAAAGTCCGCGAAAAAGGGGCGGAGCCTATCTCCTCAGCACACTGACGCCATTTTCCCTCACAGTTCCGTTGGAGGGAAGCTCCCTGTCTCTCCCCTGCAGTCACTACACTACAGAAAGGGTTAAAAAAAGAGAGGGGGGGCACTAATTGGGCGCAGTATTAACTATACAGCAGCTATAAGGGGAAAAACACTTATATAAGGTTATCCCTGTATATATATAGCGCTCTGGTGTGTGCTGGCAAACTCTCCCTCTGTCTCCCCAAAGGGCTAGTGGGGTCCTGTCCTCTATCAGAGCATGTGTGCTGTATGTCGGTACTTTTGTGTCGACATGTATGAGGAGAAAAATGATGTGGAGACGGAGCAGATTGCCTGTAATAGTGATGTCACCCCCTAGGGGGTCGACACCTGAGTGGATGAACTGTTGGAAGGAATTACGTGACAGTGTCAGCTCTGTATAAAAGACAGTGGTTGACATGAGACAGCCGGCTACTCAGCTTGTGCCTGTCCAGACGTCTCATAGGCCGTCAGGGGCTCTAAAGCGCCCGTTACCTCAGATGGCAGATATAGACGCCGACACAGATACTGACTCCAGTGTCGACGGTGAAGAGACGAATGTGACTTCCAGTAGGGCCACACGTTACATGATTGAGGCAATGAAAAATGTTTTACACATTTCTGATAATACGAGTACCACCAAAAAAAAGGGGTATTATGTTCGGTGAGGAAAAACTACCTGTAGTTTTCCTGAATCTGAGAAATTAAATGAGGTGTGTGATGATGCGTGGGTTTCCCCCGATAACAACGGATAATTTCTAAAATGTTATTGGCATTATATCCTTTCCCGCCAGAGGTTAGGGTGCGTTGGGAAACACCCCCTAGGGGGGATAAAGCGCTCACACGCTTGTAAGGGCTCTACCTTCGCCTGAGATGGCCGCCCTTAAGGATCCTGCTGATAGAAAGCAGGAGGGTATCCTAAAAGGTATTTACACACATACTGGTGTTATACTGCGACCAGCAATCGCCTCAGCCTGGATGTGCAGTGCTGGGTTGGCGTGGTCGGATTCCCTGACTGAAAATATTGATACCCTAGATAGGGACAGTATATTTTTGCCTATAGAGCATTTAAAAGATGCATTTTTATATATGCGTGATGCACAGCGGAATATTTGCCGACTGGCATCAAGTCTAAGCGCGTTGTCCATTTCTACCAGTAGAGGGTTATGGACACGTCAGTGGTCAGGTGATGCATATTCCAAACGGCATTTGGAAGTATTGCTTTATTAAGGGAGGAGTTATTTGGGGTCGGTCTTTCAGACCTGGTGGCCACGGCAACAGCTGGGAATTCCACGTTTGTACCCCAGGTCGCCTCTCAACATGAGAAGACGCCGTATTATCAGGCGCAGTCTTTTCGTGGACAAGCGGGCAAAAGGTTCCTCATTTCTGCCCCGTGACAGAGGGAGAGGAAAAAGGCTGCAGAAATCAGCCAGTTCCCAGGAACAGAAACCCTCTCGCGCCTCTGCCAAGCCCTCAGTATACGCTGGGGCTTTACAAGCAGAATCAGGCACGGTGGGGGGCCCGTCTCAATGAATTTCAGCGCGCAGTGGGCTCACTCGCAAGTAGACCCCTGGATCCTTCAGGTGATATCTCAGGGGTACAAATTAGAATTCGAGACGTCTCCCCCTCGCCGTTTCCTAAAGTCGGCTTTACCGATGTCTCCTTCTGACAGGGAGACAGTTTTGGAAGCCATTCACAAGCTGTATTCCCAGCAGGTGATAATCAAGATACCCCTCCTGCAACAGGGAACGGGGTATTATTCCACACTGTTGTGGTACCGAAGCCGGACGGCTCGGTGAGACCGATTCTAAATCTAAAATCTTTGAACACTTACGTACAGAGGTTCAAATTCAAGATTGAGTCACTCAGAGCAGTGATTGCGAACCTGGAAGAAGGGGACTACATGATGTCTCGGGACATCAAGGATGCTTACCTTCATGTCAAAATTGACCCTTCTCACCAAGGGTACCTCAGGTTTATGGTACAGAACTGTCACTATCAGTTCAGACGCTGCCGTATGGATGGTACACGGCACCCCGGGTCTTTACCAAGGTAATGGCCGAAATGATGATATTCCTTCGAAGGAAGTGAATTTTAGTTATCCCTTCCTTGGACAATTCCCTGATAAGGGTAAGATCCAGGGAACAGTTGGAGGTCGGTGTAGCACTATCTCAGGTAGTGTTGCGGCAGCACGATTGGATTCTCAATATTCCAAAATCGCACCTGGTTCCGACGACGTGTCTTCTGTTCCTAGGGATGATCCTGGACACAGTCCAGAAAAAGGTGTTTCTCCCGGAGGAGAAAGCCAGGGAGTTATCCGAGCTAGTCAGGAACCTCCTAAAACCGAGCCAAGTCTCAGTGCATCAATGCACAAGGGTTCTGGGTAAAATGGTGGCTTCCTACGAAGCAATCCCATTCGGCAGATTCCACGCAAGAACTTTCCAGTGGGACCTGCTGGACAAATGGTCCGGATCGCATCTTCAGATGCATCAGCGGATAACCCTGTCACCAAGGACAAGGGTGTCCCTCCTGTGGTGGTTGCAGAGTGCTCATCTTCTAGAGGGCCGCAGATTAGGCATTCAGGACTGGGTCCTGGTGACCACGGATGCCAGCCTGCGAGGCTGGGGAGCAGTCACACAGGGAAGGAATATCCAGGGCTTATGGTCAAGCCTGGAGACATCACTTCACATAAATATCCTGAAGCTAAGGGACATTTACAATGCTCTAAGCTTAGCAAGACCTCTGCTTCAAGGTCAGCCGGTGTTGATCCAGTCGGACAACATCACGGCAGTCACCCACGTAAACAGACAGGGTGGCACAAGAAGCAGGAGGGCAATGGCAGAAGCTGCAAGGATTCTTCGCTGGGCGGAAAATCATGTGATAGCACTGTCAGCAGTATTCATTCCGGGAGTGGACAACTGGGAAGCAGACTTCCTCAGCACGACCTCCACCCGGGAGAGTGGGGACTTCACCCAGAAGTCTTCCACATGATTAAAAACTCGACAGGTATTGCGCCAGGTCCAGGGACCCTCAGGCAATAAGCTGTAGACGCTCTGGTAACACCGTGGGTGTACCAGTCAGGGTATGTGTTCCCTCCTCTGCCTCTCATACCCAAGGTACTGAGATTGATAAGATGGAGAGGAGTAAGCACTATATTCGTGGTTCCGGATTGGCCAAGAAGGACTTGGTAACCGGAACTTCAAGAGATGCTCACGGAGGATCCGTGGCCTCTACCTCTAAGAAGGGACCTGCTCCAGCAAGGACCCTGTCTGTTCCAAGACTTACCGCGGCTGCGTTTGACGGCATGGCGGTTGAACGCCGGATCCT
The DNA here is from genome assembly GCF_028390025.1 of Pseudophryne corroboree. NCBI lineage: Eukaryota > Metazoa > Chordata > Amphibia > Anura > Myobatrachidae > Pseudophryne > Pseudophryne corroboree. The sequence continues at coordinate 802,064,930 of NC_086447.1, forward strand.
GAAGGAAAAAAGGCATTCCGGATGAAGTCATCCCTATCCTGATCAAAGCCAGGAAGGATGTAACCGCAAAAACATTATCACCGCAATTGGCGAAAATATGTTGCGTGGTGCGAGTCCAGTAAGGCCCGACGGAGGAAATTCAACTGGGTCGATTCCTACATTTCCTGCAAACAGGAGTGTCTATGGGCCTGAAATTGGGGTCCATTAAGGTTCAAATTTCGGCCCTGTCAATTTTCTTCCAAAAAGAACTAGCTTCAGTCCCTGAAGTTCAGACGTTTGTAAAAGGGGTACTGCATATACAGCCTCCTTTTGTGCCTCCAGTGGCACTTTGGGATCTCAATGTAGTTTTGGGTTCCAAAAGTCACATTGGTTTGAACCACTTAAATCTGTGGAGTTAAAATATCTCACATGGAAAGTGGTCATGCTGTTGGCCCTGGCCTGGGCCAGGCGCGTGTCAGAATTGGCGGCTTTATCCTGAAAAAGCCCTTATCTGATTTTCCATTCGGACAGGGCGGAATTGAGGACTCGTCCTCAGTTTCTCCCCAAGGTGGTTTCAGCGTCTCACCTGAACCAACCTATTGGTGGTGCCTGCGGCTACTAGGGACTTGGAGGCCTCCAAGTTGCTAGACGTTGTCAGTGCCCTGAAAATATGTTTCCAGGACGGCTGGAGTCAGGAAATCTGACTCGCTGTTTATCCTGTGTGCACCCAACAAGCTGGGTGCTCCTGCTTCTAAGCAGACTATTGCTCGTTGGATTTGTAGTACAATTCAGCTTGCACATTCTGTGGCAGGCCTGCCACAGCCAAAAATCTGTAAATGCCCACTCCACAAGGAAGGTGGGCTCATCTTGGGCGGCTGCCCGAGGGGTCTCGGCTTTACAACTTTGCCGAGCAGCTACTTGGTCAGGAGCAAATACGTTTGTAAAATTCTACAAAATTGATATCCTGGCTGAGGAGGACCTGGAGTTCTCTCATTTGGTGCTGCAGAGTCATCCGCACTCTCCCGCCCGTTTGGGAGCTTTGGTATAATCCCCATGGTCCTTACGGAGTCCCCAGCATCCACTTAGGACGTTAGAGAAAATAAGAATTTACTTACCGATAATTCTATTTCTCATAGTCCGTAGTGGATGCTGGGTGCCCATCCCAAGTGCGGATTGTCTGCAATACTTGTACATAGTTATTGTTACAAAAATCGGGTTATTATTGTTGTGAGCCATCTTTCAGAGGCTCCACTGTTATCATGCTGTTAACTGGGTTCAGATCACAGGTTATACGGTGTGATTGGTGTGGCTGGTATGAGTCTTACCCGGATTCAAAATCCTTCCTTATTGTGTACGCTCGTCCGGGCACAGTATCCTAACTGAGGCTTGGAGGAGGGTCATAGGGGGAGGAGCCAGTGCTCACCAGATAGTCCTAAAGCTTTCTTTACATGTGCCCAGTCTCCTGCGGAGCCGCTATTCCCCATGGTCCTTACGGAGTCCCCAGCATCCACTACGGACTATGAGAAATAGAATTATCGGTAAGTAAATTCTTATTTTCTAGGATAATGTAAGCAGACACAAGGCCGGTGGAAGAGGGGGAGGTGGTGGGGGGTAGTTCCAGTTGCCTGGAAACCCCCCTCCTCAACCCACACCATGATCACAATATCGGTAGTATACAATACAATTTAACTAGAGCTGCATATTTTAAAGATCTGTGTCGCAAATGAAATAATTAGCACCACCTGAGGCTCTCTTAAAATGTGTTGGCCAGTGACGAATACACCTTTGCACCAACTAGGAGAAAACATGCACTGTTAAGGGTGCACTACTATAGAGTATCTACTAGGTTAATTAATGCTGCATAATATACCCTATACAGTGCATAAGGAGACCAATGTGCACATATATGTCTAGGGTAATTCCAGGTTCTTCTGCCGCTGCCCCAGACTTCCAGGTTTGCTACAGTGCTCTGGAGTTGTGCCCACATCTGAAATAAAAACACTCCGCTTAGGCAGGATATCCCTACTGGTGCATCTAATGCCTTGCTGTGATCGCTGGCCCTGGATACTGTATGTCAGAGTTATACATACAGTGCAGTTTGTATTACCCCTTTCACATCTCCAATGCCGGTAACCACCTGGGAATCTGAAACGGGTCCTTCCCGGGTGGGATCCGGCATTGGAGACTCTCCTACCCATTTTGGCTTGCTGTCATAGTGGCAGGGGGGTGGAGCCGGCAGCAGAGGTGGCGCTGGGAGATGAGTTCATCTCCGCGCCACCTCTCCCTATCTAGTAAACGGGTCCCGGATTGCATCGACCCAGAAATCCGTTTATGCAGCCACTGACCCGGTATTCAACCCGGGAATAACACTGCTTATAAGCCGGGTTGAATTACCGGGTCAGGCGACCAGGGCATTTGGACTTGGCGCTTTCACACCGCACACTGACCCGTGTCGACCTGGCGATATGCCGGGTCGATAGTGTTATTTGTGCAATGTGAAAGGGGTATATGAAGCGTAAAGTTGGTTAAGTGCTAATTATGGACTGGCCACACTCTCTAAAATCATTCTTTCAAACTGTGTGCTTTTGTGCTAAGTATACAAAGAATAATGTATATGGCTGATCCATAGTTGCTTCTGGAGAGGCAATGAGAAGAAGTGAATGCTTTTTCTCTATCGTCCTTGTGGATGCTGGGGTTCCTGAAAGGACCATGGGGAATAGCGGCTCCGCAGGAGACAGGGCACAAAAAGTAAAGCTTTCCGATCAGGTGGTGTGCACTGGCTCCTCCCCCTATGACCCTCCTCCAGACTCCAGTTAGATTTTTGTGCCCGGCCGAGAAGGGTGCAATCTAGGTGGCTCTCCTAAAGAGCTGCTTAGAGAAAGTTTAGCTTAGGTTTTTTATTTTACAGTGAGTCCTGCTGGCAACAGGATCACTGCAACGAGGGACTTAGGGGAGAAGGAGTGAACTCACCTGCGTGCAGGATGGATTGGCTTCTTGGCTACTGGACATCAGCTCCAGAGGGACGATCACAGGTACAGCCTGGATGGTCACCGGAGCCGCGCCGCCGGCCCCCTTGCAGATGCTGAAGTAAGAAGAGGTCCAGAATCGGCGGCTGAAGACTCCTGCAGTCTTCTAAAGGTAGCGCACAGCACTGCAGCTGTGCGCCATTTTCCTCTCAGCACACTTCACACGGCAGTCACTGAGGGTGCAGGGCGCTGGGAGGGGGGCGCCCTGGGAGGCAAATGAAAACCTTTTTTGGCGAAAAATACCTCACATATAGCCCCCAGAGGCTATATGGAGATATTTAACCCCTGCCAAGATTCACTAAATAGCGGGAGACGAGCCCGCCGAAAAAGGGGCGGGGCCTATCTCCTCAGCACACAGCGCCATTTTCTCTCACAGAAAGCCTGGAGAGAAGGCTCCCAGGCTCTCCCCTGCACTGCACTACAGAAACAGGGTTAAAACAGAGAGGGGGGGCACTGATTTTGGCGATATTGAGATATATATAAAGATGCTATAAGGGAAAACACTTATATAAGGTTGTCCCTATATAATTATAGCGTTTTGGTGTGTGCTGGCAAACTCTCCCTCTGTCTCCCCAAAGGGCTAGTGTGGGTCCTGTCCTCTGTCAGAGCATTCCCGGTGTGTGTGCTGTGTGTCGGTACGTGTGTGTCGACATGTATGAGGACGATGTTGGTGAGGAGGCGGAGAAATTGCCTGTAATGGTGATGTCACTCTCTAGGGAGTCGACACCGGAATGGATGGCTTATTTAGGGAATTACGTGAGAATGTCAACACGCTGCAAGGTCGGTTGACGACGTGAGACGGCCGACAAACTATTAGTACCGGTCCAGGCGTCTCAGAAACACCGTCAGGGGCGTTAAAAACGCCCATTTACCTCAGTCGGTCGACACAGACACAGACACGGACACTGAATCCAGTGTCGACGGTGAATAAACAAACGTATTTCTCATTAGGGCCACACGTTAAGGGCAATGAAGGAGGTGTTGCATATTTCTGATACTACAAGTACCACAAAAAAGGGTATTATGTGGGAGTGAAAAAACTACCTGTAGTTTTTCCTGAATCAGATAAAATAAAATGAAGTGTGTGATGATGCGTGGGGTTACCCCGATAGCAAATATTGGCGTTATACCCTTTCCCGCCAGAAATTAGGGCGCGTTGGGAAACACCCCTTAGGGTGATAAGGCGCTCACACGCTTATCAAGTGGCGTTACCGTCTCCAGATACGGCCGCCCTCAAGGAGCCAGCTGATAGGAAGCTGGAAAGATATCCTAAAAAGTATATACACACATACGGTGGTTATACTGCGACCAGCGATCGCCATCAGCCTGGAGATGCAGTGCTGGGTTGGCTTGGTCGGATTCCCTGACTGAAAATATTTTATTCATATAGAGCATTTAATAGGATGCATTCTATATATATGTACGTGAGATGCACAGAGGGATATTTGCTCTCTGGCATCAAGATAAGTACGTTGTCCATATCACCCAGAAGATGTCATGGACACGACAGTGGTCAGGTGATACAGATCCCATACGGCACATGGAAGTATTGCCGTATAAAGGGAAGGAGTTAGTTGGGGTCGGTCCATCGGACCTGGGGACCACGGCAACAGCTGGGAAATCCAACCTTTTTACCCCAAGTTACATCTCAGCTGAAAAAGACACCGTCTTTTCAGCCTCAATCCTTCCTTTCCCATGAGGGCATGCAGGCAAAAGGCCAGTCATATCTGCCCAGACATAGAGGTAAGGGAAGTAGACTGCAGCAGGCAGCCCCTTCCCAGGAAAAGAAGCCCTCCACCACGTCTGCCAAGTCCTCAGCATGACGCTGGGGCCATGCAAGCGGACTCAAGGTGGGGGGGTAGTCTCAAGAGTCTCAGCGCGCAGTGGGATCACTCGCAGGTTGACCCCTAGATAGTACAAGTATTATCCCAGGGGTACAGATTGGAGAGTCGAGACATCTTCTCCTCGCAGGTTTCTGAAGTCTGCTTTACCAACGGCTCCCTCCGACAGGGAGGCAGCATTGGAAACAATTCACAAGCTGTATATCCAGCAGGTGATAATCAAAGTACCCCTCCTACAACAAGGAAAAGGGTATTATTTTTCCACACTATATTGTGGTACTGACGCCAGACGGCTTGGTGAGACATAGTCTAAACTGAAATCTTTGAACACTTACATAAAAGGTTCAAATCGAGATGGAGTCACTCAGAGCAGTGATAGCGAACCGGAAAAAAGGGGACTATATGGTGTCCCTGGACATCAAGGATTACCTCCATGTCCAAATTTGCCCTTCTCAACAAGGGTACCTCTGGTTCGTGGTACAGAACTGTCAATATCAGTTTCAGACGATGCCGTTTGAATTATCCACGGCACCCCGGGCCTTTTACCAAGGTAATGGCCGAAAAGATGTTTCTTCAAAGAAAAAAGGCATCTAAATTATCCCTTACTTGGACGATATCCTGAAAAGGGCAAGTTCCAGAGAACAGTTGGAGGTCGGAAGAGCACTATCTAAAGTAGTTCTACGACAGCACGACTGGATTCTAAATATTCCAAGAATCGCAGCTGTTTTCCGACGATACGTCTGCTGTTCCTAGGAATGATTCTGGGCATAGTCCAGAAAAAGGTGTTCCTCCGGGAGGAAAAAGCCAAGGAGTTATTCGACCTAGTCAGAAACCTCCTAAAACCAGGCCAAGTATCAGTGCATCAATGCACAGGAGTCCTGGGAAAAATGGTGGCTTCTTACGAAGCGATTCCATTCGGCAGATCTCAGGGGATTTGCTGGACGAATGGTCCGGATCGCATTTTCAGATGCATCAGCGGATAATCCTGTCTCCAAGGACAAGGGTGTCTCTTCTGTGGGGGCTGCAGAGTGCTCATCTTTTAGAGGGCAGCACACTCAGCATTCAGGACTGTGTTCTGGGGACCACGGATACCAGCCTGAGAGGCTGGGGAGTAGTCACACAGGGAAAAAATTTCCAAGGAAGTGTGGTCAAGTCTGGAGACTTCTCTCCACATGAATATACTGGAGCTAAGGGCAATTTACAATGCTCTGAGCCTAGGAAGACTCCTGCTTCAAAGTCAACCGGTGCTGATCCAGTAGGACATCATCATGGCGGTCGCCCACGTTATCAGACGGGGCGACACAAGAAGCAGGAGGGCAATGACAGCAAGGATTCTTCGCTGGGCGGAAAATCATGTGATAACACTGTCAGCAGTGTTCATTCCGGGAGTGGGCAACTGGGAAGATTTCCTCAGCATAAATGAATTCCACCCGGAAAAGTGGAAACTTAATCTGGAAGTTTCCACATGATTGTAAACCGTTGGGAAAGACCAAAGGTGGTTATGATGGCGTCCCACCTGAAGCGCCAGGTCAAGAGACACTCAGGCAATAGCTGGGACGCTCTGGTAACACCGTCGGTGTACCAGTCGGTGTATGTGTTCCATCCTCTGCTTTTCATACCCAATGTATTGAAAATGATAGGAAGGAGAGGAGTAAGAACTATACTCGTGGCTCCGGTTTGGCCAAGAAGGACTTGGTTCCCGGAACTTCAAGAGATACTAAGAAGGGTCTTGATTCGGCAAGAACCGTGTCTGTTCCGGGACTTACCGCAGCTGCGTTGACGCCAAGGCGGGTGAACGCCGGATCCTAAGGGAAAGAGGCATTCCGGAAGAGGTCATCCCTACCCTGGTCAGAGCCAGGAAGGAGGTGACCGCACAACATTATCACCACTTAGGTGAAAATATGTGCCAGGGTGTGAGTCCAGGAAGGCTCCACGGAAGAATTTCAACTAGGTTAATTTCTACATTTCCTGCAAACAGGAGTGTCTATGGGTCTCAAATTGGGTCCATTAAGGTTCAAATTTCGGCCTGTTGTTTTTCTTCCAGAAAGAAATTGGCTTCAGTTCCTGAAGTCCAGAAGTTGTTAAGGGAGTACTGCATATACAGCCCCTTTGATGTCTCCAGTGGCACTGGGCGATCTCAACGTAGTTTTGGGATTCCTAAAAAATCACATTGGTTTAAACAACTCAAATCTGTGGATTTGATATATCTCACATGGAAAATGACCATGCTGTTGGTCCTGGCCTCGGCCAGGCGAGTGTCAGAATTGGCGGCTTTATCTCACAAAGCCATATCTGATTGTCCATTCGGACAGAGCAAAGCTGCGGACTCGTCCCCAGTTTCTCCTTAAGGTGGTGTCAGCGTTTCACCTGAACCAGCTTATTGTGGTACCTGCGGCTACTAGGGACTTGGAGGACTCCAAGTTGCTGGATGTTATCAGGGCCCTGAAAATATAGTTTCCAGGTTGGCTGGAGTCAGGAAATCTGACTTGCTGTTTATCCTGTATGCACCCAACAATGCTGGGTGCTTCTGCTTCTAAGCAGTCGATTGCTCGTGGGATTGGTAGCACAATTCAACTTGCACATTCTGTGGCAGGCCTGCCACAGTCTAAATCTGTTAAGGCCCATTCCACAAGGAAGGTGGGCTCATCTTGGGCGGCTGCCCGAGGGGTCTCGGCATTACAACTTTGCCGAGCAGCTACGTGGTCGGGGGAGAACACGTTTGTAAAATTCTACAAATTTGATACCCTGGCAAAAGAGGACCTGGAGTTCTCTCATTCGGTGCTGCAGAGTCATCCGCACTCTCCCGCCCGTTTGGGAGCTTTGGTATAATCCCCATGGTCCTTTCAGGAACCCCAGCATCCACAAGGACGATAGAGAAAATAAGAATTTACTTACCGATAATTCTATTTCTCGGAGTCCGTAGTGGATGCTGGGCGCCCATCCCAAGTGCGGATTATCTGCAATACTTGTACATAGTTATTGCTAACTAAATCGGGTTATTGTTGTTGTGAGCCATCTTTTCAGAGGCTCCGCTGTTATCATACTGTTAACTGGGTTCAGATCACAGGTTGTACAGTGTGATTGGTGTGGCTGGTATGAGTCTTACCCGGGATTCAAAATTCCTCCCTTATTGTGTACGCTCGTCCGGGCACAGTACCTAACTGGAGTCTGGAGGAGGGTCATAGGGGGAGGAGCCAGTGCACACCACCTGATCGGAAAGCTTTACTTTTTGTGCCCTGTCTCCTGCGGAGCCGCTATTCCCCATGGTCCTTTCAGGAACCCCAGCATCCACTACGGACTCCGAGAAATAGAATTATCGGTAAGTAAATTCTTATTTTTTTTACAGGTAAAGCGCAGAATAAGAAAAATGTGCCTGTAGGCAGAACTCATGGAGAGCGGATTGTGAATCCCTCTGGCTGGGGATTTGGTTCCTATTTATGTAGAACGATGGACTTTGCTGGTAAATCGTAGGATTATTTTGATTAATGAACCTTAGCACTATAATATTACTGAGAAATGAGCCGGCACTACAGCAGTTATTTGCATTCTGTGTTGATGATGTGTAGTTCAAAGCTAATTTGATTTGTGAGATTGTGTAATTGACCTGATATGTTTGCAGAACTCACATGTTGGCAGTCTGCAGCAGTGTTTTGTTATCCCTCTATGTAGTAAGCATTGTGTAGATTGTGCGGGGGAGTTTGTTGTGTTTGCAGTTCTTACCTTCCCATCCATGTCACTCCCTATTTTCATAATTGCCTTCTAAGTAAGATTATAGATGTCTTAGCTGCTGTACCAGGAGGTTGTGAATGAGTTCCTTTCCGTCTGTGATAGTTTAAATGTTTATACATTTTTGTTTATCTGTAGTTTTGTGAGATCACAATGTAATGTCACTTAATGCATTTTTAATGTTGTTGTAGTGACAATAAAAAAGAAAATTGAAATAGTAGGCACTGCACCCCTTGAAGTGTAGCACATATACACAGATCCTTTCATCCTGTAAATGAGGCCATTTTCCAGACAGCAGTTGCTGGAGAGTTTACAGATGTTGTAGTCCTGCTGTTACACCGGGTGAGTGTGCCTGGATAAGAGTGGTTCATTGCTGCAGGGGTCCTAGTAACACAAATGTTGACGCTTCTGCCCTATATTAGGCCAATGGACTCCAGCATTTTACATAATGATTTAAAAATTTCATTCATTATTTTATCTTAATAAATAGACGTAATGAGGTCTATTTTGAACACTTGAAACAGCTGAATAGATAATCTCCTCGCAGGGTGAGGAATTGCTTGTATTGTATTGTGGGGGATTTGCTTCCCATTCCTGCTTTTATACCACGCAGGTCCCGTGAGCACAGAATGTAGGATAGCCAATTCAACTACATATTACATAGAGTACTCTATAGGGAATACATACCAAGTGCTGGCAGTCACATGACCGAGACAGCCTCCCGATGCACAGAATCCCGAGGTAAGTATGTTTACCCTCTCCACTTACCCCACTAAGCGTATCCCTTCCCGGTGCTGCCTAAACCTAACCGTCCCTTCCCCGCAGCCTAACCCTAACCCCCCTCCCCGCAGTCTAAACCTAGGAGACCCCGGCATACTTATGGTCAGGATTCCGCATCTGCATTCCAAGTGTTGTCCGAGTTCCAGCACCGGGATTTTGGCCATGTCGGAAGTTTTAGTGCCGACATCCTGATGCATCCCCTCTGTAGCAGGGTTAGGTAACCTTCAGCACTCCAGATGCACTTCCAGCATGTCTAGCAACTGTTATCATTCCGTAACAGCAAGGCATGTGTAGTTCCACAGCAGCTGGACTGCATCACATTTCTAGGCCCCCTCCTCTGTAGTCCAATGTATGTAACCAAGGGAATTCATTTGCTGAATAAACATAATGGCTCAATTATCTGTTTAACTAAACACGTTCGCACCGAGGTGCGTCGAAATATAAACCCCACTTAATACAATTTCTCTAACGTCCTAGTGGATACTGGGGACTCCGTAAGGACCATGGGGAATAGACTGGCTCCGCAGGAGACAGGGCACTTTAAGAAAGAATTGGATACTGGTGTGCTCTGGCTCCTCCCTCTATGTCCCTCCTCCAGACCTCAGTTTGAATCTGTGCCCGGACGAGCTGGGTGCTGTTCAGTGAGCTCTCCTGAGCTTGCTATAAGAAAGTATTTTGTTAGGTTTTTTTTTATTTTCAGGGAGCTCTGCTGGCAACAGACTCCCTGCATCGTGGGACTGAGGGGAGAGAAGCAGCCCTACTCTCTGAAGATAGGTCCTGCTTCTTAGGCTACTGGACACCATTCGCTCCAGAGGGATCGTACACAGGATCTCACCCTTTGTCGTCCGATCCCGGAGCCGCGCCGCCGCCCCCCTCGCAGAGCCGGAAGACAGAAGCCGGGTGTAAGAAGCAAGAAGACTTCGAAATCGGCGGCAGAAGACTCCAGTCTTCAAACTGAGGTAGCGCACAGCACTGCAGCTGTGCGCCATTGCTCCCACACTAAACCCACATATTCCGGTCACTGTAGGGTGCAGGGCGCTGGGGGGGGGGGGGGGGTCGCCCTGGGCAGCAATTAGGACCTCTTGGCAAAAGTTGGGCATATATACAGTTGGGCACTGTATATATGCATGAGCCCCCGCCATAATTTTACACAAACGCGGGACAGAAACCCGCCGCTGAGGGGGCGGGGCTTCTTCCTCAGCACTCACCAGCGCCATTTTCTCTCCACAGCTCCGCTGAGAGGAAGCTCCCCAGGCTCTCCCCATGCAGATTCAGGGTAGAAGAGGGTAAAAAGAGAGGGGGGGGCACATAAATTAGGCGCAAAAACATTATATACAGCAGCTACTGGGTTAACACTAAGTTACTGTGTGATTCCTGGGACATATAGCGCTGGGGTGTGTGCTGGCATACTCTCTCTCTGTCTCTCCAAAGGACCTTGTGGGGGAACGGTCTTCAAAAAGAGCATCCCCTGTGTGTGTGGTGTGTCGGTACGCTTGTGTCGACATGTTTGACGAGGATGGCTATGTGGAAGCAGAGCGGGAGCAAATGAATGAGGTGCCTCCGCCGACGGCGCCGACACCTGATTGGATGGATATGTGGAAGGTTTTAAATGATAATGTTAATTCCTTGCATAAAAGGTTGGATAAAACTGAAACCTTAGGACAGTCGGGGTCTCAGCCCATGCCTGATCCTATGTCGCAGAGGCCGTCAGGGTCTCAGAAGCACCCACTATCCCAAATTGTTGACACAGATACCGACACGGATTCTGACTCCAGTGTCGACTATGATGATGCAAAGTTACAGCCTAAAATGGCTAAAGCCATCCGCTACATGATTATAGCAATGAAGGATGTATTGCACATATCAGAGGTAAACCCTGTCCCTGACAAGAGGGTTTATATGTTTGGGGAGAAAAAGCAAGAGGTGACCTTTCCCCGTTCACATGAGCTAAATGAGTTATGTGAAAAAGCTTGGGAATCTCCAGATAAAAAACTGCAGATTTCCAAACGGATGCTTATGGCGTATCCTTTCCCGCCAACGGACAGGCTACGCTGGGAATCCTCCCCTAGGGTGGACAAAGCTCTAACACGCTTATCCAAGAAGGTGGCCCTACCGTCACAGGATACGGCCACCCTAAAAGATGCTGCGGATAGAAAGCAAGAGGGTACCCTGAAGTCCATTTATACACATTCAGGTACCTTACTGAGGCCGGCAATTGCGTCGGCCTGGGTGTGTAGTGCTGTAGCAGCATGGACGGATACCTTATCTGAGGATCTGGATACCTTGGACAAGGATACTATATTAATGAACCTGGGGCATATAAAAGACGCTGTCCTGTATATGAGAGATGCTCAAAGAGACATTAGCCTACTGGGCTCTAGAATAAATGCAATGTCGATTTCTGCCAGAAGGGTCCTGTGGACTCGGCAATGGACAGGCGATGCCGACTCAAAAAGGCACATGGAGGTTTTACCTTACAAGGGTGAGGAATTGTTTGGGGAGGGTCTCTCGGACCTGGTCTCCACAGCTACTGCTGGAAAGTCAAATTTTTTGCCATATGTTCCCTCACAACCTAAGAAAGCACCGTATTACCAAATGCAGTCCTTTCGTTCACAAAAAGGCAAGAAAGTCCGAGGTGCGTCCTTTCTTGCCAGAGGCAGGGGCAGAGGAAAGAAGCTGCACAACACAGCTGGTTTCCAGGAACAGAAGTCCTCCCCGGCTTCCACTAAATCCACCGCATGACGCTGGGGCTCCGCAGGCGGAGCTAGGCCCTGTGGGGGCGCGTCTCCGAAATTTCAGCCACAAGTGGGTTCACTCCCAGGTGGATCCCTGGGCAATAGAGATTGTGTCTCAAGGATACAAGCTGGAATTCGAGGAGATGCCCCCTCACCGATACCTCAAATCGGCCCTGCCAGCTTCCCCCTTAGAGAGGGAAATAGTGTTAGCTGCAATTCACAAATTGTATCTTCAGCAGGTGGAGGTCAAGGTTCCCCTCCTTCAACAAGGAAAGGTTTATTATTCGACCATGTTTGTGGTACCGAAACCGGACGGTTCGGTCAGACCCATATTGAATTTCAAATCCCTGAACATATGCCTGAAAAGGTTCAAGATGGAATCGCTCAGAGCGGTTATCGCAAGCCTGGAAGGGGGGGATTTTATGGTGTCTCTGGACATAAAGGATGCATACCTTCATGTCCCCATTTATCCACCTCATCAGGCGTACCTCAGATTTGTGGTACAGGATTGTCATTACCAATTCCAGACGTTGCCGTTTGGTCTCTCCACAGCACCGAGAATTTTTACCAAGGTAATGGCGGAAATGATGGTGCTCCTGCGAAAGCAGGGGGTCACAATTATCCCATACTTGGACGATCTCCTCATAAAGGCGAGGTCCAGAGAGCAGTTGCTGATCAGCGTAGCACGCTCTCGGGAAGTGTTACAACAGCACGGCTGGATTCTAAATATTCCGAAGTCGCAGTTGATTCCTACGACTCGTCTGCCCTTCCTGGGCATGATTCTGGACACAGACCAGAAGAGGGTTTATCTCCCGATGGAGAAGGCTCAGGAGCTCATGACACTGGTCAGAGACCTATTAAAACCAAAACAGGTGTCGGTGCATCACTGCACGCGAGTCCTGGGAAAGATAGTGGCATCATACGAGGCCATTCCCTTCGGCAGGTTCCATGCGAGGACCTTTCAATGGGATCTGTTGGACAAGTGGTCCGGATCACATCTTCAGATGCACCGGCTGATCACCCTATCCCCCAGGGCCAGGGTATCTCTCCTGTGTTGGCTGCAGAGTGCTCACCTTCTTGAGGGATGCAGATTTGGCATTCAGGACTGGGTCCTGGTGACCACGGATGCAAGCCTCCGAGGGTGGGGGGCAGTCACACAGGGAAGAAATTTCCAAGGGCTGTGGTCAAGTCAGGAGACTTGCCTTCACATCAATATCCTGGAACTAAGGGCCATATACAACGCCCTACGTCAAGCGGAGACACTGCTTCGCGACCAATCAGTTCTGATTCAGTCAGACAACATCACCGCAGTGGCTCATGTAAACCGCCAAGGCGGCACAAGGAGCAGGGTGGTGATGGCGGAAGCCACCAGAATTCTTCGCTGGGCGGAGAATCACGTAAGCGCACTGTCAGCAGTGTTCATTCCGGGAGTGGACAACTGGGAAGCAGACTTCCGCAGCAGGCACGACCTCCACCCGGGAGTGTGGGGACTTCATCAGGAAGTCTTCACGCAGATTGCAAGTCGGTGGGAACTGCCATGGGTGGACATGATGGCATCCCGCCTCAACAAAAGCTACAGAGGTATTGCGTCAGGTCAAGAGACCCTCAGGCGATAGCTGTAGACGCACTAGTGACACCGTGGGTGTTCCAGTCGGTTTATTTATTTCCTCCTCTTCCTCTCATACCCAAGGTGCTGAGAATTATAAGAAAAAGAGGAGTGAGAACAATACTCATTGTTCCGGATTGGCCAAGAAGGACTTGGTATCCAGATCTGCAAGAAATGCTCACAGAGGACCCATGGCCTCTGCCTCTGAGACAGGACTTGTTGCAACAGGGTCCCTGTCTGTTCCAAGACTTACCGCGGCTGCGTTTGACGGCATGGCGGTTGAACGCCGGATCCTAGCAGAAAAAGGCATTCCGGATGAAGTTATTCCTACGCTGATAAAGGCTAGGAAGGACGTGACGGCTAAACATGATCACCGTATATGGCGGAAATATGTTGCTTGGTGTGAGGCCAGGAATGCCCCCACAGAGGAATTCCAGCTGGGCCGTTTCCTTCACTTCCTACAGGCGGGAGTGACTTTGGGCCTAAAATTGGGTTCCATTAAGGTCCAGATTTCATCCCTGTCTATTTTCTTTCAAAAAGAACTGGCTTCTCTGCCTGAAGTGCAGACGTTTTAAAGGAAGTGCTGCATATTCAGCCCCCTTTTGTGCCTCCAGTGGCACGTTGGGATCTGAACGTGGTGTTGAGTTTCCTGAAGTCACACTGGTTTGAGCCACTTAAAAACCGTGGAGTTAAAATATCTCACGTGGAAGGTGGTCATGCAATTAGCCTTGGCTTCGGCTAGGCGTGTGTCAGAATTAGCGGCTTTATCACATAAAAGCCCCTATCTGGTTTTCCATATGGACAGAGCAGAATTGAGGACCCGTCCACAATTTCTGCCTAAGGTGGTGTCATGTTTTCATATGAACCAACCTATTGTGGTGCCTGTAGCTACTCGTGACTTGGAGGATTCCGAGTTACTAGATGTGGTCAGGGCTTTGAAGGTTTATGTAGCCAGAACGGCTAGAGTCAGGAAAACTGAGTCGCTGTTTATCCTGTATGCATCCAACAAGCTGGGTGCTCCTGCTTTAAAGCAGACTATCGCTCGCTGGATCTGTAACACGATTCAGCAGGCTCATTCTGCGGCAGGATTGCCGCTGCCAAAATCGGTAAAGGCCCACTCCACAAGTAAGGTGGGCTCTTCTTGGGCGGCTGCCCGAGGGGTCTCGGCATTACAGCTTTGCCGAGCAGCTACTTGGTCAGGTTCAAACACTTTTGCAAAGTTCTGCAACTTTGATACCCTGGCTGAGGAGGACCTTGTGTTTGCTCATTCGGTGCTGCAGAGTCATCCGCACTCTCCCGCCCGTTTGGGAGCTTTGGTATAATCCCCATGGTCCTTACGGAGTCCCCAGCATCCACTAGGACGTTAGAGAAAATAAGATTTTACTTACCGGTAAATCTATTTCTCGTAGTCCGTAGTGGATGCTGGGCGCCCGTCCCAAGTGTGGACTTCTTCTGCAGTACTTGTATATAGTTATTGCTTGCATAAGGGTTATGTTAGAGTGCATCAGGGTTGATCTGATGCTCTGTTGTTGTTCATACTGTTAACTGGGTAAGTTTATCACAAGTTATACGGTGTGATTGGTGTGGCTGGTATGAGTCTTGCCCTGGATTCCAAAATCCTTTCCTTGTACGGTCAGCTCTTCCGGGCACAGTTTCTCTAACTGAGGTCTGGAGGAGGGACATAGAGGGAGGAGCCAGAGCACACCAGTATCCAAATTCTTTCTTAAAGTGCCCTGTCTCCTGCGGAGCCCATCTATTCCCCATGGTCCTTACGGAGTCCCCAGCATCCACTACGGACTACGAGAAATAGATTTACCGGTAAGTAAAATCTTATTTTTCAGCTCATCTTTATGAACTCTTCCAGCCTATCCACTCTATGGGCATACCAAGCGAACTTAATAAGCAAGAAGTCTTTGGATTTGAGACACCACACCCCCTTCCCCCGATCCAGTTTAATGCAATAGAAGTTGTCAGCTTGCTGCAAGTATTGGTTTCTTTACTTACTAATAAGTTCATGCCTGTGACCCGCCATCTTCCCTCAGTCACCAAAAGCAATCCACCTTACATATACAAAAAAAACCTGAAAGGTTTGTTGGCGCTGTGTATTTCAGTGTAAGTTGACACCTGTGGACCAGCAGCCACCTGGTGAGCGGGCAGCCAACCTCCTCAAAAAAAAAAACCCACTGGTATAGTAATAATACCAGGCAGGTGCTCAGAACCACAGAGGCAACCTTAATAAAAACACACTTTTAATGTCAGACAATAACAACAATAAAAATTAATAAAACAATTAGACCTCAATGGTGAGCTGAATCGTATAGATCTACAATAGGTAGGCATAGATACATTTATTGTATAAATAAAGGAAATCCCTGGAAGTCCCAAAATACTGTAGATGATCAAATCATATAATCAATCATAGTTACCACTGGTGATTAGTGTTCACTCTAGGAGTGAAAAGGGGCAGGGCGCCGGACTCCGGGGGCACATGTGTGCGCACGGCATCTATACACGCCGGGAGGGCAGGGAGCGGGCGGCTGTTCTAGCAGGGCGCCGCAAAAGGGGCAGGGCGGGTTTTGCCTGTTTAAAAAACGGGCAGGGCGCGGCGCCCTGCTAAAACAGCCTAGAGTGAACACTAGTGATAGTGTAAGGTGGAGGCTCTCAGAAATGTTCAGTCATACCCCTTTTCCACTAGCTCAAAAAACACGGGTAAATGCACGGGGGCGCGCATTTACCCGTGTTTTTTGCAAGTGGAAAAGGGTCCCCCCACAAAAATCCGGATCAAGTGACCCGTGAATCCTACCCGGGTAAATACCTGGGTAGGACACGGGAATGATCCGGGTAGGGTTGTAGTGTAAACGGAAGCCGTGTCGATGCGACACTGCTCCCGTTTACACTGTATGGAAGGGCGGCGCTGCGAGATCATGTGATCTCCCAGCGCCGCCCCTGCCACGTCACTAGCAGCGTCACCAACCCGCCAATATGCCGGGTTGGTGAGCGCAGTAGGAAAGGGGGCTGAGCACGGGCCACAGCTGGGTAGCACTTGTGTCAGGCTCCTGGCTGCGACCCTTGCTCGTAGGTGGAAAAAGGGTGTCGGTCTCTATCACCTTAATCCAAGTGAGTAGCCCATAATGAAAGGTGTATAATTCCTTTGACTAGGCGATTCGGATAATTTCAGTGTGCAGTATGCGCTGTGGGCTGTGCGGGCTGTGCAGGCTGATGTTGTAGAGTTTGTCCGTTCTGTGTTAGCCACTAGTAGAGCGGTATGATTAGTCACTGAGCGCGGCTTCTGCGAGCCGGGATCTGGCTTCAGGGAATCACTGCACAGAGCCGCTGTTGTCCGTGCGGCGGGCACGTCGGTGCAGGATACCGCTGTGTGGCACAGACAGCTAGGATGCAATGATATCGGCGGCACAGTGGAAATGAAAAATGCCGGATATGAACGCCGTCAGCCTGAATGCAGTAGTAACAGCGGCACAGTAATAATAGAGTAAGCCAAATAGATGCCCAGTTGGAAAAGGGCAGTGGGCTTCTCCTATGCACAGTGGTGGTCCCAGGGGTCCCTTTCTCCGTGACCATGCATATGTAGCCGAATCTGGAGATCAGGTGTTCTGCGGTGATTTGAATGTGTGGTTCCACAAAGGAACTTACAAGCTTAATTCGAAGGTTTTTCAGCCATAAATGTGCATAAAAATCTATTATACCCTGTTTGTAGATTTATCCTACCCTTATTCATCCTGTTCCAGGGAAATACAAACTTGTCTGATTTCCTGTAATTTCCTTATTCCATTCTTAGATCCATTTGTAATAATGGTTTTCTTTATTTTTAGGTGAGCAGATCAATGGATAAAGTTGGGAAAATGTGGAATACATTCAAATATCGGTGTCAGAATCTCTTTAGCCACGATGATGATGGGAACCAAACCAACATGGTGGATGTCAATGCAAACAGGTGTTTGAGTGATGGAGAGAAAGCAGAATCTTCTGCTGGTCAGGACCCCATGCAATCAGTTAGTCATTTGCAGGGGAACATTTCTTCTGAACGAAGCATGAGTCCCTGCAGTAGCTCCAATAGGAGGAATCCAAATTGCGTATCTGAAATGCCACAACTAGTTGAAATTAGTATTGACAGTGAGGTGGGACTTGGCACTGGTGCCCGTCTGGCACGCAGGGACTCCTATACCCGCCATGCCCCGTGGGGAGGGAAAAAGAAACATTCATGCTCTACCAAAACTCAAAACTCTCTTGATTTGGAAAAAAAGATTGGTAGGCAAAGGAGTGGACTTCAAAGGAGGGAGAGAAGACACGTGGTAGGATCCGTTCATGATATGGAAGCGGTGTCCAGCAGGGCTATAGGAAATCACGGTTTACGACAAAGACTGAATGAGACTGTGGGATTGTGCTTTCCTATTAGAGCGTATAACAGGCCATCAAAGCCACTCTTCACTACTAAGAGGAAGATTCATCTCTCAGAGCTAATGCTTGAAAAATGCCCCTTCCCTGCTGGGTCAGACCTCGCCCAGAAATGGCACCTTATTAAACAGCATACTGCCCCAGTGAGCCCCCACTCGAGCATATTGGAAACATTTGAGCAATCCTTGCTTTCAACAGAAGATGAAGAAGATAGATTACGTGAGAGGCGTAGACTTAGCATCGAAGAAGGTGTAGATCCTCCCCCAAATGCCCAAATCCACACATTTGAAGCTACAGCACAAGTCAACCCTGTATATAAGCTCGGACCAAAACTTGCTCCTGGCATGGCTGACGTGGCAGGGGACAGTGGTGCAGCATCACAAGTTGCGTGCGAGTCTGAAGAAGATGGCCCAACTCTTTGTCTGCAGTCACGTCGCCAGAAGCAACGGCAGTTTTCAGGAGACAGCCATATGCAGACCAGTAGACAGGGAGCCTGGAAAGTCCACACACAGATCGATTATATTCACTGCCTTGTGCCAGATCTGGTAGAGATCACAAGCAATCCCTGTTACTGGGGCGTCATGGATCGCTACGAGGCAGAAGCATTGTTGGAGGGCCGGCCAGAAGGCACATTTTTGCTCAGGGATTCTGCACAAGAGGACTACCTATTCTCTGTGAGCTTCCGCCGCTACAACAGATCTCTGCATGCACGCATTGAGCAGTGGAACCATAACTTCAGCTTTGATGCTCATGATCCCTGTGTGTTTCACTCCTCCACTGTTACAGGACTCTTAGAACACTATAAAGATCCCAGCTCTTGCATGTTTTTCGAACCCTTGCTTACAGTACCTTTAAATAGAACACTTCCTTTTAGCCTGCAGTACATCTGCCGGGCAGTCATCTGCAGGTCTACCACATACGATGGAATTGATTTACTTCCTCTGCCATCCATGTTACAAGACTTCCTTAAGGAATATCATTATAAGCAAAAAGTCAGGGTGCGGTGGCTAGAGAGGGAGCCAATGAAGTCTAAATAGAAGAAATATAAATATATATATATATTCTCCAACAAAACATTTCTGTTCTCCTATCTCTACCTTCCGAAATATCACCTCATAGACTTAGGATATGCGCAATGTATATCAGATAACAAAGCACATAGAATTAATATAGTATGGCACTTCAAGCTTTAAGTGTATCCGTAAACTGTAATATGCCTGTTATGGAAAAAAAAAATTGTGCATTGTTTGGGACTATTGAGCAGCACCTTTTAAACTGCATGTTCTTATGATTGCTGACCCTAATTGTACTAATGCTTGTATTTCCTTCATTTCATTCTAAAGTGGGGTGTCCGTGCTTTGTTCCTTTTTTTCCCCCTTTGTTTTGTTTCTGCAAATATGTGTAATACTTTTACTTTAAGATCCTGTTAAGTGAATGCTAAATATTTCCCACTACATGGAATCTCAGATTTCCTATGAAACACTAGGTAGATGGCATGTCTTGGCAGTCCTGTTGAGAATAAATTTGATGCCTTTTTTTATGCTTAGGTTCACAAGAGAATGACTTCAGTATAGCTGGTGGTAAGAGAATTGGTCAAATATTGGGGCAGATGTATTAATCCTGGAGAAATGATAAAGCAGTGATGAGTGCAATTTGATAACACACCAGCCAATCAGCTCCAATATGTAAATCAACAGTTAGCGCACTAGCCAGTCAGCTCCTATCACCTTGCACTTATCACTGCTTAATACATCTGCTCCACTGTGTTCATTCAAGCTATGAAATTGTTGAATATGCTCAGTTATGCGGATTACTGAGGATTAAATGGCGCCTAAACCAAAAACACAAGTTGCCTTTTATGTAAAATGTCTACTAATAGTGTTCACAAATACATATATATAAATTTTCGCAAGCAAAGATAGTTTATACAGTTAGGATTGCGAGGGGATTTATTATTGTTTTGGGTGTGTGTTATGCACAACAGGTTTCCTGTCGGCTAATGCCATTGAATTACACTGTTCAGCCTTTCTCTGTGGACAGTGATTTCCATTCTGCTGCACAGTAAATAAAAATTCACCCACTCAAGGGGGTAAATTTACTAAGGTGGGAGTTTTTTAGAACTGGTGGTGTTGCCTATAGCAACCAATCAGATTCTATCTATTATTTTCTAGAAGCAGCTTGATAAATGTTAAGTAGAATCTGATTGGTTGCTATGGGCAACATCACTAGTTCTAAAAAAAAACTCCCACCTTAGTAAATTTACCCCTAGGTATGGAGTTTTAGACCATGTATTTGTGACTGATGTTAGTCGCTCTTTTATATAAGGTAACACTTTAAATAATAATTTTTGATGGAAGTTTTGACAGTTACCCCTCCCCCCCCCCAAAATAGATTTACTGTTGTAATTATGAAGATCATTTGGTGCAATGAGGCAGTCCATGCTGAACATTACGGATGTCCCACATTGAAATAACATTGTAATTTAACCCTCCTCTTAAGATACATGAAAAAAGTAACTATAGTGGCATTGTATTATAGGAAATGGCAATATGGATGGAAAACAATTGTCTTCTGGGTGCAGCAGTGTAAATTGTGATGTACATCTGGAACTGCTGTAGTTACTGTCACAAGTCTGGTCTTTACACCAGCTCTTGTTTCATTTTTTATCTTTTCACATTTAGCCAAGATTTGAAAAGTCTTTAATAATGTGGAATAGTGCAAGAATCTGTCAGTGTTCTGCTATTACATTGTCATCCCATGCAGCAGGTTATGTGTTGTGTAAGCCTGTTGTGCTTTGAAAAATAAATGCAGTATTTTTTGTTAAAGGTCAGTGATTAATCTCCATTGTAGCCGCAGTATCTCAACTTCGGACTATATGGGGTCAATCCGATCACGTGATGTCTTCTTGGGTGCGAGCTGTATCCTGCACTTACGGTACCACGACTTGGATTTTTGTTCACCGCCCCATAGGGAGTCAGACTCTAGAAGGGGCTGTGAGGAGTACGAGTTTGGGTGCTGTTGCCACCGTTAACAATGGCAACTCGCACCCTTCGCTGGGTAATTGGATCGACTCCTAAACTGTAAGGAGGATGTATTGGAGACATTATACCCGAACTAGGTCAAAAGCCGCTGTAGAGCTTCAGATTGCTAAATAGGACCAGCCTCTACACAGAGGCATTTACCTGGCTGGATCAACAACTGCTTCATACCCCAGTGATGTCACTAATGTATTGAGGGGGCCAGTACTGGTGCAGCCCACTAAATGGCAGTCTGTCCACAGCATAGTCTTTAATTAAGCTGTATATTAGGGGGAAATCCATCAAACCACCTTCTAAATACTGGACAAGTTCCCCATTGCAGCCCACAACTTCTAACCGTTTTATAGAATGTGCTTGATAAATGCCATCTAGAGTCTGGTTGCTATGGTCAGCTTCTCCACTTGTCCACTCTTGAAGATTTGATACATCTCTTGTCAGTGTTTCCATGCAAGGCCTTATCCTGTTGGGTTCCTGTAGTGTGCTGATGTGGGATTTCATGGTATTCATCATAAGGGGTGTGGATCATAGGGTCAACAGTCATTAGGTCGACCACTATTGGTCGACAGTGACTAGGTCGGCACCTGAAATAGGTCGACATGAGTTTTTTACATTTTTTTGGTGTAGTTTTTCTTCGTAAAGTGACCGGGAACCCAAATTAGTGCACAGTGTTCCCTCACAAGGCTGCTTCGGGTAAGGCTACTATTCCCAATCATAGTCCACGTGGATTGTAAAGTATGAAAAAGTTAAAGAAAAAAATGCAAATCTCTGGTCGACCTTTTCATGTATTTACCTAGTGACCATGTCGACCTAATGCATGTCGACCAATAGTGGTCCACCTAATGAGTGTCGACCTAAAGTCCGGATCCCCATCATAAGTAATTATATTTTTCTATAGCCATAAAATTAACATCTAGTAAAAACCAAATTTGTTCCAAAACTTTCTTGCGAGGACCGCACACGGATGCTTTCATGCACATATGGGTTCTTGCGGTTAGCGGTGTTCCAGAAAAGCAAGCACAGCACATTATAATGGCTATTGGTATCAATGTGTGTGGAGGGGCGTTTCTCTGTGGGTTAATGATCCTTATGCTAAGGTACACAGGGGCAGATGTACTAAGCTGTGGAGAGTGATAAAAGTACCCATCAATCTGTTCCTGTCATTTGTCATACACAGCCTGTAACCAAGGCAGTTAGGAGCTGATTGGCTGGTAAGTTATCTCTCTCCACTTAATTATTATTATCCTTTATTTATATGGCCCCACAAGGGTTCCGCAGCGCCCAATTACAGAGTACATAAATAATCAAACTGGAAAACAGCAACTTACAGTTGATGACAGTACATTACTTTCTAAAGCGTACTATATCCCGCGCCCGTATGGAGCAGTTGTCCGTTGTTGGAATGCACAGTGATCTCTTGTACAGTGATCTGTAGCATTATGGAAAGTACCTGTGGTAGGAGTCTGGTTTGTATAGTATGAATGTGTGTATGTATAAAATTACTTGTGTGTATGTAAATAGTACTGTAGTTGTGAGATACTATTTTGTGTGTTCATTCTAAGAATAATGGATTTTTTTTCCCCATAGACTCCAAATGCTCAGTTCGAATAACAAGTAAATTAATAAGCAAACACACCGAAATGCTTGCATGCTGCTTACCATGCATCTGCTATTATCGGTGAGCATCACTGAGGGCGGAGGTTACTTACAATGACTCAGAAAATGAGCTTACCATAATAAACAGTTTCTAAGAAAGTCCTTTGTCGTGTGTTTGTGTGCGCGTGTGTGTGCCCAAACAACGTCCCTTTAAAATGACCTAACAACCTTGCACAGAGTAGTTTCATAGTCCCCTGTGGCTCAGTATGTACTAATTTTGACTCTGTGCAGTGACATTCTCTTATGAACATACACAATACAGATTTCTTGCATTACTTCACAATTTATCTTCAGTTTTCCAGCCATCCATAAAAAAAAGCATCAGATTTATTTCAGTTACAAGTATAGGATCTCTTACCTGGTAACCAGTTATCTGGCCGGAAGCCGCATTGGAGGAAAAGCAGGGTACTTTTGAATGCTACTGTTTTGGTAATGTTTTTCCAAATTACAAGGGGGAGACCCTTATCCCAGATTATTCCCAAACGCGGTCTTCAAGGCAAGCTGAAGGTCCAGGTTTATGTATATCCATGCTGGGCCACAGGTTATTTAATTCGTACCTCAGTAAATTTGATTTAACCATCTGTGCTGAACCATGGATACCTTGAAAACCTGGACCGTAAGGGGGCCTTGAGGACTGTGTTTGCGAACTGTGTTTGCCTTATCCATTAAAACCCTAAGTCAGGCATGTCCAAACTGCGGCCCTCCAGCTGTTGTGAAACTACATATCCCAGCATGCCCTGACAGTTTTGCTTTCAGAGAATGCTAAAACTGTGTCAGGGCATGCTGGGATATGTAGTTTCTCAACAGCTGGAGGGCCACAGTTTGGACATGCCTGCCCTAAGTGATCCCAATTAAAGATCCCATGCCTGTGCTAACTTGTGGTTCTTGTACTGTGCATTATTTTCATTTGTAATTTTTATTAAATTTTTTTTGAGACTGCATTCGCACTTTAACGTTTAACCCTTTTGGCTGAAGAAAGGGTTAGTAATGTACTCGATCACTGTCTGAGACATACACAGCAGTGGTATTGGACAGTGTTGCAAATGCTCTCTTGCTGAGCATACTAAAATGCTAATGTGTTTTCATTGTTGTACGTGTCTCAGAGGGCGCATGAGTGCTCACGGTAGGGATGGCCATCGCTATCACCATCGATGGCCATATTGTAAGTGGCGATCGGTGGCAGCCTACTATGCAATGGATGACCATCGATGGTTTCACCAACCGATAGTCATCCCTTTTCTTTGACAGGCCCATGGGCCAGTCAGAACCTGGGGGCAGGCCTTTGCTGGTTTCTGGGGCAAAGCAATGCTCCGTGTCCCGACACTTTGGGGGGGGGGGGGGGGGGGGGAATTGGTTATGCCATGCCATCGATGAAGGGAACCCAGCTGGGTCTCCCCCATTGATGACAAAGGTGTTCTAAATTGGCCATAAACCATCGATGATTATGAATCATCAATGGCCATCCCTACTCACTTATTCTTTAGAGTGTACACTTTACCCACAGACAACAGAGGAAGTCACTTGGTGGATTGAGCCAAAATGCCTAGTGTCTCAGTGATGTCACTAGTTCCTTCACTGGTGATTTCTGGTTCTACCTGCAGAATGGCTGCCTTCTCTGTGTGCTCTGTAACCAGCTTCTACACAAGGGTAGGCAACCTGTGGCACCACAGGTACAGTGGAACTACATATGCCAGTATGCCCTGCCACGGCTTTGCTTTTAGGGTATGCTGAAACTGTGGCAAAGCATGCTGAGATGTTCAGCTCCACAGCAGAGTGCCACAGGCTGCTTACCACTGTTCTACACAATACTTCTAAGTAGATCAGACTCTATGCAAGCCTACTAACCTTTACAAGAAGTGTTACTGCTTCCTGTGCCTTTTGTATAGCTTTTATTTTAATCCTTTTCTCTTAGTATATTGAATTGGCAAACGTGCATTGCTTTTAATTCCACATAATTGCTGTAACTGAACCCCCAGCATCTATTGATATTTTAGTCACCTAGAATAGAATTTGGGATAACACATGATACTTGGCTTAGATGCTAGATATGTTTCCTCTCTTGTTCGGACACTTAGGGATATATTTACTAAAGTGAGTGTTTATAGAAAATCGAGATGGTGCCCTAGGCAACCAATTAGATTCCACTTATCGTTGAGCAACTTTAGAAGAGAATAGCTAACATCTGATTGGTCTCCACTTCTGTAAACCCACACCTTCGTAAATATACCCCTTAGACGCATATAGTTTTATGCAATTCTGCAAAAATGGTTTTGTTTTAAGCTGTTACATGATGCTAAAGTGAGGATAAAAACAAAACATGGTTATTAACTTGTAAAGTGCTGGCTAAACTTATTTCGCCCCCCTTCCCCCATCATAAACCCTAAACCTGCATTACATGCAACAGGAGAATGAGTCTTTGCGGATAAAAAGGTTACCACATCATTATGTTAATTCTGGAAATACAAGGGGCATGCTTGTAAATTATATACATAGGAACCCATTTGTAACCCTTTGCCCCTTTCTGCTTCTTTCCTCCTCCATAAAGTCTAGAGGGATGAAATTCAATTCAGCATGACTGTCTTGATTTGCCTTTCCAGAACGGCACCTTGTTCCCATCCACATGACAGGTTTTCTTCAGACCCCATACAGGCGCCCAGTAAAACTTGTGATGTTGGCAGTACTGTATATAGCCGATGTGTGCAGCATGCTTGGCAGCACATCACTTAATGAATTGAAACCCCCCCCACCCTTCTTTAGCCCACACACCATTTTGGTCCAAGTGTCTTGCCAGATTTTGGTCGTGTTCAAAGATTTGGAATCTATTGTTCATGCATTCTGTTGTATCCCACATTACATTACCCATCAGCCCTACATAACAGGAATTATACCAATCACACCTATAACTAGCCAACTTCGAACTTGTAGTTGCCCCTATTGTTAATCCATCTTCTTAGTGAAGAATACTTCCCCTGAAAGGTACCAAAACTGGGCACGGGTTACCATCTATTTCAGTAATGACTGTCTAAGTGCGTGACGGTTGAGCTTGAAGCACAGGTTGCTGTGTATTTATTTTAATTTGACCTTTTAGAGTGTGTGAATGCATTTGATGCAGGTTTTCTGAATACCACACTAAAATCAAGCTGTAATGGAGGAATTCAATTGTTTCTCCCAGTCGCCTCCCAAGAGTGACATTGAGGTGCATTATTGTCTGTGTAAAGGAGTATTTCCAGAGGTGTTGGGTTTTTTTTGGATATAAATATTGGGATATTAAGTATAATCTTTTTATTTGACTTGTCTTCTAAAAGATAAGTATGTATGCAGAGTTTAGTGGAATGTCCCATAACCCACTGCCAAAGCCTTTGATGTAATTCATATGCATGTGATGATAATGCAGTACAGTGACTTGGGGTTTGGATAATGACATTATAACCATAACGGGGGCATGAGGTTGGCAGATTTTTAGTGGTCTGAAAACTGATTCCATGCAGACAAAAGTGAGGCAATAAGAAGCCTGAAACTATTTTCCGAGGCTGTGTGAATGAAGTCTATCTAGCATATGCACGTCATGGTACAAGACACCACTATCTACTAGACGCAATTTGCAACATTTTGGAGTTTGGAGCCGTTTAATCTTTTTCAACATGTCTGAGGTGGAAAAGATGGCGGGAGATCCTCTTACGGCTATCTTTTTAGTGTAGTATTGATGCAGTTTGACACCGCGGGTGGGATGTAACGGAGTCCGAGTGCGCCCGACGTGCGGGATGCCGGATGAACTGCTGCGTGTTTTTTTTTAAAGGACAGTTATTTAAAAGGCAAAACCATGCCCTCTAAATGGCTGCCCCTTAACCACTTGCCTGATGCGACCATGCCTGCAAGTGCTTTATCTGACCTGGTCACACAGGATGCGACCAGTCAGATAAATTGTTAGCAGCGGCAGAGAAGGGAAACTTCCTTCAGCTGCTGCTGTCAGAGGGACCGGAAGGTCCCTCTGCCTCCCTGCACTCTCCCCTACTGATTGCCGTACTGCGGATCACTGCTGATCGGTCCCCCCCCCCCTGCTGATCGCCCCCCCCCCCCAAGACCCCTCTGTACCTGGAGGCTGTCCTAGCTTTCAAAATGAAAGCTGCCATTTTCCCTATTGATGTTTGAAGGGGGGGGGGGATTTAAAAATAAAAAATAAAAATATTTTTTTCTTTTATTTGTAACTGAATTCTTTTTAGATAGGGTTAAATTCATGTTCTTCACCTAATTCACTCATAAAAAACCCCAACAATTTCGGAGCTGTTTTTCGTGAAAAAAATAGTTAAGTGGTTAAAAAAAAAAAATGTCAGAATTCGGCCGGCATCCTGCACGGCAGGCACACTTGGACTCCATTACATTGCGGCCTGCGTATCTAAACTTGTCCTAACTTTTTATACTTTGGTTATGGAGTATATGCACCATAGTCCAGACGTGGTGATCAGAGAACGTTGTTCATTTGCCTTCTCAGCACACAGAATTGGTCTTTCATTTAGAATACTATAGATCTGTAATGAAATGCCTAAAGCATCCCAATTGTACCAAAGTGTAGGGTTTATTTGATTATTGTTAACCGTTTCAGCGCCTGAGGGTCTGCATTACTTCTGACTTGTCGACACAAGGGGAGTCTTTCTTTCTACCATTCATGTATATACCAAAGTATTTTAGATTTACTAATGTGTTTATATGCAATTGTGCTGGAACAGTTCTCTTAGTGCGCACTTTAATTGACTACGTTGTAATAAAAATGAGTTGCTGACATGAGACAAAAAATATAAATAAAAATATCTCTGGCTTCTACAAATACTGAGCTTTTATGTTTAACCCCTTCACTAACAAGCTGCAGTGTAAACGTATTATAGAGGGATGACTAACCCTTCACTTGCTGGAGGGGGCTGCGACATGATAGCTCTGCCAGTAGTGCAAGGATAAACAAGGTACTCTGCTCCTCAGTAATTCTAACGATTCCGGTGTTTGTAAAACGTGGATGTAAATCTGTCAATGGTTCTGAAGTTTATATAAAGCTATACATGCTAGTATCATTTGTATTTTTAGCCGTTGGTGTGTACGGTACATATAAACCTTATCTAAGTATAGAACAGTAATCTTGGCAATTAGCTGCTTAAAAAAGCATGAAATTGCACCAGATCTGTATACTTGCTGTGTCTCTGCATTATGTTTGGCTATCTCTGTAATTATCATAGACTGACATACTAGTGTGTTGCAGTAAAGTCCCACCTACTGTAAGTTTGTTCCAAAGCCATCTTTTCTTTCCTCTGCTGGCTGCTGTCCAAGTGGCTAATGAGTGGGGTGGCCACGCCCTCTTTAGGTGCTGGCTGGGGTGGCCACGCCCTCTTTAGGTGCTGGCTGGGGTGGCCACGCCCTCTTTAGGTGCTGGCTGGGGTGGCCACGCCCTCTTAAATAACATTTTCCCAGTTTATACTGGCCAATGATGAGTGTTCAGAATTTCTGTACAGTTTGTCTAACAAGTGGACCAGTGACATGTATATTGAATACAGAAGTGAGACTAGCCTTTACTGTTCCACACAGCAATATTTTTAGGCGCACTCATTCCCTGTAGCCGGATCAGCATTGGCAGTATTCTGTGCAGAAGGGACAAGAGACGTCACTGAGATTCTTTATGGCAAATGACTGGTGATGGTGACTGATTCATCTCATGCGCTGATGTGCTTATCTCACACATTTGTTAGAACTATTAGAGTCTTTTAGTATATGCCAAGTCAATATGCAATAATATTGAGGACGACCTCAGACTTTTAATTTTTTTGAGCTCCTGCACCCCTATGCTACAGTCCTATATGGGCTACTATAATACCTCTTTTCTGCTAAAATCCCAGGTCCACCCTGGGTTTTTAACACCGTTGCAGCCCCATAGACCAGCCCCCGATTAGAACACCTCCGACCAGGGTTATTCCTGGGTTGGTCCCTTCCACACTTCACCTGTGTGCATTATTTCTGTTGTGCTGGTGCTTGGGGAAGACATCATCTCTAAGTGCCGGTGATCCGGCTCTCCCTATGCTTTTACTGGGACCTGGGTCGCATGACCCGGGTCACCTGTTTACACAGCTCCCATTAACCTGGTAGCTTCCCAGGTTGGATTCTGGGGGCACTAGGTCAGGGGTAGCCAACCATGCAACAGTGCACGTTTTCCAGGTCTCACAGAATCACAAGTTAAGTAATTAGCTCCAACTGTGGATCTTTTAAAATGTGACAGTGAGTAATGACTGCACTTTCTAGGTGAACTGTTGGTAGCTCTCGAGGACCAGGGTTGGCTACCACTGACCTAGGTTATTGCGGCAGTGGAAAGGGGGTATTATACTGAAATCGGTGCAAACCTTACAGCTGCTTTCTTTTTGAAAATTAAACCATAAAAAATCCTTATCTTGCTGGGCTGACCAAATGTATTGTCCATGTAATTATTGGACAGGCAGATTGCACAGAGTACCTCCCCCAGAATAATATGACGCATGCCCACCGCCTGTGCATAACCGGGCTCATTTATTGAAACATTGCATTTAGATGCAACGTTTACACTGTACCAGAGCAACGAATCAGCAGTTAGCTTTTTATATGTTTAATGCAAATTAGACCATGAAATTAATTGGCTGGTTGCAATAGTTTAGTGTGAATTCTGCATGCACATCATTGTTGGGAGGGCAGGGTACGTATCTGTGTGCATGTGACTAGTACACTTTGAGAATACCCCCCAAAATGTTACCATTGAATAATCATTTGCTTTTTGTGGTTATATTTTCCTTTTTGTTTTATACAGCCCATTTAAAAAAAAAAAAATTCTCTCCAATTATGCTTTGCAGTAAGGCATCACAGTGTCCTTTTGCTTATGCCAGGCATGTCCAAACTGCAGTCCTCCAGCTGTTGAGAAACTACACATACCAGCATGCCCTGACACAGCTTTAGCATTCCCTGACAGCAACACTGTGTCAGGGCATGCTGGGATATGTAGTTTCACAACAGCTGGAGGGCCGCAGTTTGGACATGCCTGGCTTATGCCATGCCCATCTTTCAGGCTGATACTTGTATTAGTGAACCTTGGAAACATATGAAATACAGCATTGCATTACAATTCAGTATTGGTTTTATAGATGGAATGAACAGATTAGGGGAAAGTCATTTAGAGACAAAATAATTGCTTGAAATACTTTATACATGCAAAATTAGAATTCACTGGAGGGAATTTTATTTTGCACTGCTGGTCTTCAGATCAGCCAAATAAGAAGTATAACAGAACTATTTTTATATTAGAGGCTTACAGTAAGACAGACGGGAGAGTATCTTATGTCGATATTTTTATAAATAGTAGTCACTGAGAGCATAATGGGCTTTGACAAGCTGCGGTATTGCTTTCCCCCGCCCCATTATTTTGGAAGAGTTTAAGACCTTCAGAGTCTGTAGTGTGTGGGAATAAGTTATAATACAATTAAATCACATCAAAGCAGCTGTTCTATGTACCGGTCCATGTTCATTTTTAAAGGGTGTTTATGGTCATGTTTTAATTGTTTGTTTGTTTTTTCTCTTAAAATTGGTGTTTCCAACATACTGGGACAGTGCTGCCCCCTGCTGTTACTGGGTTAACAGATGTCTCTGCCTGCAATCTTGTCGTGTTTCAGAAATCCAATTTTTCATGTTTTTGCTTCATAGAACGTGTAGTGTTTCACAAGCCCAACTCACCAGTCGGGTCATAGAAGGGAAAACAGGGCGGTATTGCCACCAGTAGTGATGTATCATGGGTCACTATTGAAATTCAAATGGATTGTGCGACACTACAGTAGGGAGTAAACAAAGCTTCCCTTTTTAGCAACTACATGCCAGGAGAAAGGAAAGCCACCCATGTCACCTAATGTTGCTTAAATTGTAAACCTAGGACCTTACACAGGTTTGTTAGCAAACCAAAAAAGCACATTAATGGGCAAAACCATGTTACACTGCAGGGGGGCAGATGTAACATGTGCAGAGAGTTAGATTTGGGTGGGGTGTGTTTAAAACTGAAATCTAAACTGCAGTGTAAAACTAACGCAGCCAGTATTTACCATGCACAGAAACAAAATAACTCTCCCAAATCTAACTCTCCCTGCACATGTTACATCTGCCCCACCTGCAGTGCAACATGGCTTTGCCCATTTGTGCTTTTTTTGGTTTGCTAACAAACCTGAATAACCCCCCTAATTTTATAGTTGCTGGGTAACTACAAAGTCCCCATCCTAGGTGCTTAATCATAGAAAAAAAAAACACTACAAAAGACTAAATATTTTTAGATATGTATTTTATTTATTTCGTTACAATAAAAAAAGAACCTACGGTACTTGAAAGCTCATCCTGCATAGCAGATGTTTAAAGATTTATCTAATGGCTTAGCCTCAATCTGATCCCTTTCTTAATGGAATCACGCCATGCTTTTTTCATTTGTCACTATCTGAAAAGACATTAAGAGCTGGATTTGTCACAATTCCTGACCCCAATGCCTTATACAGTACCTTGGTGCAATTTCTATCCTTTCCTCATTTCTTTCTTATTGCAGCAGAAATGGCCACGTTGCTTCATTAGCCAAGTTTTCATGTTTCACTACTGTAAAGATCTTAACATTTTTGTTTTAAAGGTTTATATATTGTAAATGTTAATGTTTTAACATCCATACTTTTTGTTCTTGTATGTAGAACCATGGTAAGTAACCGAGGCTCTGTGGTGGTTGGCACTAGGTCTCCCAGCTGCTTATTGGTGCAGGCTGGTATTTGTTATAAACACCTGTGAGCCACCAATTGCCTACTGTTGTGGTAGAGGCGCTCAGTTTTGTTAAAACCTGTCCTGTCAGTTCATCGTGAATCTTTGGTGAATATCCTATATCTGATAATAGTAACCTTTTAGAGGCCACCGTTTTTATTTTGCTCAACAGCTGACATTCTTGGTGCTTGACTTCTATAATCCTGTCTTAAATCTGAATAAAGTAATTATGTATCTGTTCATGGTTGTCTTGTGTTTTTTTTATTTGCTGGACAGTTGGTCAGAAGACCAATATTTTTTTGCATCCACTAAAACACATCTGATCTATTCTGTTTATTGAAAGACTTGTAGAAATTGAAAGTACATTTTATTATGTTTGCAATTTTGATTGTCTAATTATATGGTTAATAAGTTTGCTTAGATCATAAAAATATCTGATATAGAAGTTATTTTCCTGCAATCCTCCATGGCAGCCCCTACAATGGTATCCAGACAATACAATAGAGGGGTCACAAAAAAAACAAATGGAGTCCCATATACTGTATAAGTAAGCTTTTAAGTGGCTTGTGGGGAACGTGTCTCCTAAACTTAAAAGTCCATAGAGGATAAAACACCTACGTAATAATGACTAATATGATGGCTAGATGTTCATCCTGTTGTTGCAAAGTTTTGTCTCTGGGGTCTGAGCTACTTTTGCCCAAGAAGTGGCCATCGTCTGAGTAGAGTGATTTTTATATATGTGGAACTTTGCAGTCTAGCCAAAATTTCTTGTATGCCAGTATACTTACTTCTCCTATCCATCTAGGAATGGTTTGTTGGAAGGGACCTAAACTTTCTGAGGTCTTGTTGGAACCAAAAATGACAGTTATAATAAGAGTCCTAATGCAACATCTTGACTGTATTGTATAAACATTGATCAAACCCAATGCTCCATGCATTGTGTAAGGGTTTGTAGCCATCACCCTTAGGGACATATGGCATTATGTAATGACAGATTAGAACCGGAGATATATTCACATAAACCACCAAGGTTGCACTTAGGTCCACATTGTCTGTTCATTTAGATTGACCCGCTATCGCTTGCTGGTGTCAGAACAACAGAAAGAGAGTGGTCACAACATCACACGAGACGTTAATTTACAGGTAGTGGGATGTTGCCCTCTTTCCAGTAGTCTATGGAAATGGCCAACGTCAGAAGAACTGTAAAAGAATCTGGTCTTAAATACTTGTTATGTTAGGGCAGGGGACAGGGAACTTTATTACCTTTTACCCCAAAATATATTTAGATACGCCGACGTTAACCCCTTGATTTGAAAGGAAGGAAATCATATATTGTGCATATATACTGGTTATCACTCTCTATTTGGCATTACTGAGATACTGTGTATGTACAGTTGTGCTCATCGGTATACATACCCTAGCAGAATTTGTGATTTTCTGGCCATTTGTCAGAGCATATGAATGATAACTCACAAATTTTTCTTTCACTCATGGTTAGTGGTTGGGTATAGCCATTTATTGTCAAACTGTGTTGACTCTTTTTAAATCATAATGACGACAGAAACTACCCAAATGACCCTGATCAAAAGTTTACATACCCCTGTTCTTAATACCGTGTATTGCCCCTTTAACATCAATGACCGCTTGAAGTCTTTTGTGGTAGTTGTGGATGAGGCTCTTTATTTTCTCAGATGGTAAAGCTGCCCATTCTTCTTGGCAAAAAGCCTCCAGTTCCTGTAAATTCTTGGGCTGTCTTGCATGAACTGCACGTTTGAAATCTCCCCAGAGTGGCTCAATGATACTGAGGTCAGGAGACGGAGATGGCCACTCCAGAACCTTCACTTTATTCTGCTGTAGCCAATGACAGGTCGACTTGGCCTTGTGTTTTGGATCCTTGTCATGTTGGAATGTCCAAGTACGTCCCATGCGCAGCTTCCGGGCTGATGAGTGCAAATTTTCCTCCAGTATTTTCTGATAACATGCTGCATTCATCTTGCCATCAATTTTGACCAAGTTTCCAGTGCCTTTGTAGCTCACACATCCCCAAACATCAGCAATCCACCTCCATGTTTCACAGTAGGAATGGTGTACCTTTCATCATAGGCCTTGTTGACTCCTCTCCAAATGTAACGTTTATGGTTGTGGCCAAAAACTTCAATTTTGGTCTCATCACTCCAAATGACTTTGTTCCAGAAGTTTTGAGGCTTGTCTCTGTGCTGTTTGGAGTATTGTAAGCTGGATTCTTTGTGGCATTTGCGTAGTAATGGCTTTCTTCTGGCGACTCGACCATGCAGCCCAGTTTTCTTCTAATGCCTCCTTATTGTGCATCTTGAAACAACCACACCACTTTTTTCAGATAATCCTGTATTTCAGCTGAAGTTATTTGTGGATTTTTATTTGCATCCCGAACAATTTTCCTGGCAGTTGTGGCTGAAATTTTTGTTGGTCTACCTGACCGTGATTTGGTTTCCACAGAATCCCTAATTTTCCACTTCCTAATTAGAGTTTGAACACTGCTGATTGGCATTCTCAGTTGCTTGGATATCTTTTTATATCCTTTTCCTGTTTTATACAGTTCAATTACCTTTTCCCGCAGATCCTTTGACAATTCTTTTGCTTTCCCCATGACTCAGAATCCAGACATGTCAGCGCAGCACTGGATGAAAGATGCAAGGGTCTTTCAGGAGTCCAGAAACTCACTGACCTTTTTACACACACTCACACACACACACACACACACACACACACACACACACACACACACACACACACACACACACACACACACACATTACAGGCAAACAGATCACAGGTGAGGATGGTTACCTTTAGTAGCCATTCAAACCCGTTTGTGTCAACTTGTGTGCATGTTATCAGGCCAACATCTCCAGGGTATGTAAACTTTTGATCAGAGTCATTTGGGTAGTTTCTGTTGTCATTATGATTTAAAAAGAGTAAACACAGTTGTTTGACAATAAATGGCTTCACCCAACCACTAGCCATGAGTGAAAGAAAAGTTTGTGAGATATCCTTCATATTCTCTGACAAATGGCCAGAAAATCACAAATTGTTAGGGTATGTAAACTTATGCGCACAACTATGTGTGTATGTATATGTATGTATATATATATATATATATATATATATATATATATATATATATATATATATGTTCACTACGGCTGGCCGGCGGTCGGGCTCCCGGCGACCAGCATCCCGGCGCCGGGAGCCCGACCGCCGGCTTACCGACAGCTTGGCGAGCGCAAATGAGCCCCTTGCGGGCTCGCTGCGCTCGCCACGCTACGGCACGGTGGCGCGCCACACTATTTTATTCTCCCTCTATGGGGGTCGTGGACCCCCACGAGGGAAAATAAGTGTCGGTATGCCGGCTGTCGGGCTCCCGGCGCCGGTATACTGAGCGCCGGGAGCCCGACCGCCGGCAAACAGAAGACCACCCATATATATATATATATATATATATATATATATATATATATATCTCTCTCAAAAAAATAAAGGGAACACTAAAATAACACATCCTAGATCTGAATGAATGACATATTCTTATTGAATATTTTGTTCTTTACATAGTTCAATGTGCTGACAACAAAATCACACGAAAATGATCAATGGAAATCAAATTTATTAACCCATGGAGGTCTGGATTTGGAGTCACCCTCAAAATTAAAGTGGAAAAACACACTACAGGCTGATCCAACTTAGATGTAATGTGCTTAAAACAAGTCAAAATGCAGCTCAGTAGTGTGTGTGGCCTCCACGTACCTGTATGACCTCCCTACAATGCCTGGGCATGCTCCTGATGAGGTGGCGGATGGTCTCCTGAGGGATCTCCTCCCAGACCTGGACTAAAGCATCCTCCAACTCCTGGACCGTCTGTGGTGCAACGTGGCTTTGGTGGATGGAGCGAGACATGATGTCCCAGATGTGCTCAATTGGATTCAGGTCTGAGGAACGGGCGGGCCAGTCCATGGCATCAATGCCTTCATCTAGCAGGAACTGCTGACACACTCCAGCCACATGAGGTCTAGCATTGTCTTGCATTAGGAGGAACCCAGGACCAACCGCACCAGCATATGGTCTCACAAGGGGTCTGAGGATCTCATCTCGGTACCTAATGGCAGTCAGGCTACCTCTGGCGAGCACATGGAGGGCTGTGCGCCCCCTCAAAGAAATGCCACCCCACACCAATACTGACCCACTGCCAAACCGGTCATGCTGGAGGATGTTGCAGGCAGCAGAACGTTCTCCTTGGCGTCTCCAGACTCTGTCACGTGCTCAGTGAGAACCTGTTTCATCTGTGAAGCGCACAGGGCGCCAGTGGCGAATTTGCCAATCTTGGTGTTATCTGGCAAATGCCTAACGTCCTGCACGGTGTTGGGCTGTAAGCACAACCCTCACCTGTGGACATCGGGCCCTCATACCACCCTCATGGAGTCTGTTTCTGATCGTTTGAGTAGACACATGCACATTTGTGGCTTGCTGGAGGACATTTTGCAGGGCTCTGGCAGTGTTCCACCGTGCAAAAAGGCGGAGGTAGCGGTCCTGCTGCTGGGTTGTTGCCCTCCTATGGCCTCCTCCACATCTCCTGATGTACAGGCCTGTCTCCTGGTAGCGCCTCCATGCTCTGGACACTACGCTGACGGACACAGCAAACCTTCTTGCCACAGCTCACATTGATGTGCCATCCTGGATGAGCTGCACTTCCTGAGCCACTTGTGTGGGTTGTAGGGAGGTCATACAGGCACGTGGAGGCCACACACACTACTGAGACTCATTTTGACTTGTTTTAAGGACATCACATGAAAGTTGGATCAGCCTGTAGTGTGTTTTTCCACTTTAATATTGAGGGTGACTCCAAATCCAGACCTCCATGGGTTAATAAATTTGATTTACATTGATAATTTTTGTGTGATTTTGTTGTTAGCACATTCAACTATGTAAAGAACTTAGTATTTAATAAGAATATTTCATTCATTCAGATCTAGGATGTGTTATTTTAGTGTTCCCTTTATTTTTTTTGAGCAGTATGTATGTATATATATGTGTGTGTGTGTGTGTGTGTGTGTGTGTATGTGTATATATATATATATATATATATATATATATATATATATATATATATATTATATATATATATATATATATATATATATATATATATAATACAGACAGACTTTCAATACGAGGGTGCGGCACTCATGTTAGTCTCACAAAGAAACGGACATCCGTCCAAATGTCTTCTTTTTGAAGAAGACATTTGGACGGATGTCCGTTTCTTTGTGAGACTAACATGAGTGCCGCACCCTCGTATTGATATTCAATTAACACCGTGGGGGCACCAGTGAAAGTTATCTGTGAAGGCTTACATGGAGTGCCGGACCGCAGCATCCGATATATATATATATATATATATATATATATATATATATATAATATTTATATATTTATTTATTATGGGTGTGTATGTATATATATATATATATATATATATATATTTATTATGGGTGTATATATATATATATATATATATATATATATATATATGTGTGCAAAAGAAGGTGTAAAACGAGCGCTTAATACCTAAACGTTTACAATTTATAAATTAAACAAAATTTGTGCATAACCATTCACATCAGTTCCAAACAGCACTCCCAGGTGTAGGGGCTGCAGTATAGACTTTCTTATTGACTCATATTTCGCTGAGTCATAAATGTAATGTTCGAATAGGAATAAAGTCTCTGCGCCTTCAGTGCTTTGGTGTGGAAACTTCCATCTGTGTATAACCAATAATATATGCGTACCAGAAATATGATCAAGTTGTGCCTCTAGTGGTATCTTTAGTTGGTCATCTTCCCTTGTCCTCTTACTCCATGTATAAACGCCCTCAGCGAGGTGTTAAAACATAATTTACATAGGCAGAGAGGGAAGATTTGTGTCAGCAAGATGCTCTTAATATTATAAAGTGACTTGTGACGTATTTGTGCCAATATATAAAATATTTTTTATATAAAGTGCTCTGTGCCTATAGTGCTTCTATAAACCACTATATTATATGTGATTTCTAATATGAACAATCAGAATCACACCCAAGTGGCTAAAAAATTTTTTGTAAAAAAGGAAGGTAATAACTCACTCCTTTTAAGGATGCTGCTCCTATGAGGTGATCCTTGACAAAGTCTAGTACCTCTATAAAGAAAGTTTTTTTCTCTCATGGAAAAAAACAGAAAGAAAAAGGAGCTAATAGTGTGATATAGTTTTTCACAATTTTTAATCACACACATACATATAAAAATGGAATCGTACAATTTAAAAATCAATAACAAGCTTATCTGTTGTGCAGGTCGTTGGAGAGGTAGTGGAAGCTGGTCCAACGCGTTTTGTCCCTTTAACAGCTTTTGTGGGACTTCCTCAGGGGTTATAACTATATGACTATAACCCCTGAGGAAGTCCCACAAAAGCTGTTAAAGGGACGAAACGCGTTGGGCCAGCTTCCACTACCTCTCCAATGACCTGCACAACAGATAAGCTTGTTATTGATTTTTAAATTGTACGATTCCATTTTTATATGTATGTGTGTGATTAAAAATTGTGAAAAACTATCACACTATTAGCTCCTTTTTCTTTGTTTTTTTCCATGAGAGAAAAAAACTTTCTTTATAGAGGTACTAGACTTTGTCAAGGATCACCTCATAGGAGCAGCATCCTTAAAAGGAGTGAGTTATTACCTTCCTTTTTTACAAAAAATTTTTTAGCCACTTGGGTGTGGTTCTGATTGTTCATATTAGAAATCACATATAATATAGTGGTTTATAGAAACACTATAGGCACAGAGCACTTTATATAAAAAATATTTTATATATTGGCACAAATACGTCACAAGTCACTTTATAATATTAAGAGCATCTTGCTGACACAAATCTTCCCTCTCTGCCTATGTAAATTATGTTTTAACACCTCGCTGAGGGCGTTTATACATGGAGTAAGAGGACAAGGGAAGATGACCAACTAAAGATACCACTACAGGCACAACTTGATCATATTTCTGGTACGCATATATTATTGGTTATACACAGATGGATATATATATATATATATATATATATATATATATATATATATATATATATATATATAGTGTATGAGTTGGCACTCCCTGGATACTTCCAACACTGCGCTGGTGCCTTTTCCCAAATGAATGATGGGATACTACATGAAAAAGGAGGAGCGGCACTCGGCGTCTTGAAAATGACGAAGTGTATTTGAAGAAACACAGCAAAAGATTCCAACGTTTCGGGGCTTACATGCCCCTTTGTCAAGGTGTGTGCAAAAGTGTTTAGTGTAAAAACATACCTTTATACAGTAGTAGAAGCCCCGTGAGTTCGTTCCGTACGCGCCAAACCACCGCATCGTTCGGCGCCTTTCAGTGACGTCATCCATCAGCGGCCGCCCGGTACCATAGCAACTAGGTACGCGTCGTTGCCGCACTGGATTGTGGATAGTGTAGTACTGTGAAGAAACATAAAATACAGTGTCCGTCACCTATTATTACTGCACACAATCTCAGCAAGAGAAATCTCAGATTGTTAAAGAGACTGAAAAATTAGTTTAATTACCCGAAAAGGGGGTGATATAATGTCCCTAAAAAATCACATGTTGCAGGCTATGTTTAAGCTTAAAATTTAAAAGGCAAAAAACGGGACCTCTGCTGAGATTATATTGCAGGGAGAAAAACAATAGCCCAGCCAGACCCTTAGGTGGTGTAAAGTTCATAGCTTAAGTGTGCATATAAATCTATACATACATATCGATATAAATATTAATGTGCATATAATAGGATACAGCAAGGGGTTATACACTATGAATAGATAAATAAGGCAAGAGAACTGCCAAGGACTAAAAAGACCCACTAGGTTGACAGTAATTTATACTTTGAAAAAGCATATATATATAGCAGACTCCTAATTGGTTTGTTAGCGATGTATAAATAGGTTCCAGGGCATCGTCTCATTCAGTCCTCCTGGACCGATGGTACCCAGTCGATGGATCCATTTGGCTTCCAATCTGAGAAGTCTTCCTTCACGGTCACCTCCTCTAAGCGACTTTTCCACATGATCTATGACCATGTGTTTAAGGTCATTAATGGAGTGACCTGCTTCCAAAAAATGCCTGGCGACTGGTTGATCGGCTGTTTTGCCCGTGCCGGCTTTTTTAATTGCGGAGCGGTGAAGAGCCATCCGTTCTCTCATGGTTCTAATTGATTTTCCTACATACATCAGCTTACATGGGCATACTATGATATAGATGATGTAAGAAGACGTGCATGTGAGTGTATATCTGATAGCCATATCCTGGTCGGTATGCGGATGTTTAAACGTGGGTCCAGTTAGCATGTGTGAACAGGTGGTACATTTTATACATTTATAGCAACCGGGTGCTTTAGTCAGGAACCCCGCCGTATTTTCACTCTTCTTAGAAAAGCCTGTCACATCCGTGTGGACTACAATGTCCTTAATATTACGACCCCTTGTAAAACACGTCATCGGACGTTTGTTTTTAAAGATTGGAAGGGTAGGGTCTGTGGAGACCAATGGCCACAATGCTCTGGAGGCACGGGGCACCACTGCGCTAGTGGTGTTGTACTGTGTGACAAAAGGAATCACTTCCCCTTTGGTTTTTTTGGTATTGGGGGTCAAAAGAGTATTTCGTGGTATCGCCATGATTTCCTGTTTGTGTTCCACTAGTTGTTTGTGATCATATCCTCTATGTAGGAATTTCAAAATCAAAAGATCAATTTCATCTTCCAGCTTGGAACGGTCACTCGTGATTCTAGCGATCCTTATCATTTGTGACCTGGGCAACCCTTTTATCAGGCCTTTAGGGTGGTGACTATTTGCCTGAAGGAGGGTGTTCTGGTCGGTGGGTTTGGTGTAAAGTCCCGTATGGATTCGTCCCTCCTTAATGGTCACCTGAACATCCAGGTAGTTGATAGTGGTATCATTGGTGGTATAGGTGAATTTGATAGGTGACTCCCGTGAGTTGACTGAGATCATGAGGGATTCAAAAGTGGCCAAAGGGCCAGTCCACATGATGAACACGTCGTCTATAAACCGTGTATATAGGAGGATGTGCTGGGCAATTTCTGGTTCCTTAAAGAAGATGTCTGTGGACTGGCCCTTTGGCCACTTTTGAATCCCTTATGATCTCAGTCAACTCACGGGAGTCGCCTATCAAATTCACCTATACCACCAATGATACCACTATCAACTACCTGGATGTTCAGGTGACCATTAAGGAGGGACGAATCCATACGGGACTTTACACCAAACCCACTGACCAGAACACCCTCCTTCAGGCAAATAGTCACCACCCTAAAGGCCTGATAAAAGGGTTGCCCAGGTCACAAATGATAAGGATCGCTAGAATCACGAGTGACCGTTCCAAGCTGGAAGATGAAATTGATCTTTTGATTTTGAAATTCCTACATAGAGGATATGATCACAAACAACTAGTGGAACACAAACAGGAAATCATGGCGATACCACGAAATACTCTATTGACCCCCAATACCAAAAAAACCAAAGGGGAAGTGATTCCTTTTGTCACACAGTACAACACCACTAGCGCAGTGGTGCCCCGTGCCTCCAGAGCATTGTGGCCATTGGTCTCCACAGACCCTACCCTTCCAATCTTTAAAAACAAACGTCCGATGACGTGTTTTACAAGGGGTCGTAATATTAAGGACATTGTAGTCCACACGGATGTGACAGGCTTTTCTAAGAAGAGTGAAAATACGGCGGGGTTCCTGACTAAAGCACCCGGTTGCTATAAATGTATAAAATGTACCACCTGTTCACACATGCTAACTGGACCCACGTTTAAACATCCGCATACCGACCAGGATATGGCTATCAGATATACATTCACATGCACGTCTTCTTACATCATCTATATCATAGTATGCCCATGTAAGCTGATGTATGTAGGAAAATCAATTAGAACCATGAGAGAACGGATGGCTCTTCACCGCTCCGCAATTAAAAAAGCCGGCACGGGCAAAACAGCCGATCAACCAGTTGCCAGGCATTTTTTGGAAGCAGGTCACTCCATTAATGACCTTAAACACATGGTCATAGATCATGTGGAAAAGTCGCTTAGAGGAGGTGACCGTGAAGGAAGACTTCTCAGATTGGAAGCCAAATGGATCCATCGACTGGGTACCATCAGTCCAGGAGGACTGAATGAGACGATGCCCTGGAACCTATTTATACATCGCTGACAAACCAATTAGGAGTCTGCTATATATATATGCTTTTTCAAAGTATAAATTACTGTCAACCTAGTGGGTCTTTTTAGTCCTTGGCAGTTCTCTTGCCTTATTTATCTATTCATAGTGTATAACCCCTTGCTGTATCCTATTATATGCACATTAATATTTATATTTATATCGATATGTATGTATGTATAGATTTATATGCACACTTAAGCTATGAACTTTACACCACCTAAGGGTCTGGCTGGGCTATTGTTTTTCTCCCTGCAATATAATCTCAGCAGAGGTCCTGTTTTTTGCCTTTTAAATTTTAAGCTTAAACATAGCCTGCAACGTGATTTTTTAGGGACATTATATCACCCCCTTTTCGGGTAATCAAACTAATTTTTCAGTCTCTTTAACAATCTGAGATTTCTCCTGCTGAGATTGTGTGCAGTAATAATAGGTGACGGACACTGTATTTTATGTTTCTTCACAGTACTACACTATCCACAATCCAGTGCGGCAACGACGCGTACCTAGTTGCTATGGTACCGGGCGGCCGCTGATGGATG
Source organism: Pseudophryne corroboree (assembly GCF_028390025.1). Lineage (NCBI taxonomy): Eukaryota > Metazoa > Chordata > Amphibia > Anura > Myobatrachidae > Pseudophryne > Pseudophryne corroboree. The sequence goes on from NC_086447.1 coordinate 802,107,347, forward strand.
ACGTCACTGAAAGGCGCCGAACGATGCGGTGGTTTGGCGCGTACGGAACGAACTCACGGGGCTTCTACTACTGTATAAAGGTATGTTTTTACACTAAACACTTTTGCACACACCTTGACAAAGGGGCATGTAAGCCCCGAAACGTTGGAATCTTTTGCTGTGTTTCTTCAAATACACTTTGTCATTTTCAAGACGCCGAGTGCCGCTCCTCCTTTTTCATGTAAAATATATATATATATATATATATATATATATATATATATATTTTTTTTTTTAACAATTCTTTTTTGGCAAAGAATGGGTTAACACTTTCTCCCCAAAACACCAGAATGAATGTAAGGAAGATGGATGAGGGGGGAAGGGAAAGAGGGGACACGACTTTTAGGAGGCAGTCACATCCTCACCTCGGTAACGTCAGTGTTATGTGGGCCACTGTCTGATCCTGCGGAACTCCGTCAGCGGTCAGCCACAGAAAACTTCAAGTTCTGTGTGTGGGTTGGAGGGCCACGGGCGGAAGGACAGGACAGCGCAGGAAGACGGACGGGTATGAGGGAGCGTGCCGTGACATCAGCATGTCACAGAGCGGCCAGGAGCAGAGCGCAGGGCTTGCAGGAGGGAGCGCGGTGTGATGTCATCACAGCGCGAGCCGGCCGGTGCTGGACAGGGCTGTGTCTCTGCAGCGTGACCGTCCATTACCCCCCAGGAATTTCATTTTTACCCCATTTAGGGTCATTTACCCCTGTTCCCCGACCACTCTGTTAGGGGCAAGGTACAGTTCTGCAGCAGGTTACATTGGTTTCCACAGGGAAACATCAGGGGGTAGAGAGGATCTTGATCGAGAGGCACAAACAGGCTAAAGCTATAGGCTATCTCAGGATGCATTGGGGCCTCCTCTATAACCCCACCTCCAGGCACTGTGAGCTCATTTTCAGTTAGTGTCTGTAGCAGTAGGTCACTTAACAGGTGTGCTGCACTGGGCAGCCCTGAAAAAGCTTTTTCTGATAGAAAATGTCTTCAAAACTAAGCTGTCAATGCTGTATGTCATGGTGACACTTCAGCGCTGCGGCTCAATCACCTCCCAAACGGCATCGCATTCTCCCGCGGCCTGTTCCTGGGTACTTGCGGCGGAGAGGGTCCGGCTTTAGGCATACTGTCGATCTCCTGGTTCGCGTGGCTGCTACGGGTAGGAGGTAAGAGGGTACCCCAGGAGGGACCCGCCATTAAATTGCGTTCCGTCTGCGACCTAGGGAGATGGGTCACGGCGCTGGCGTAGACACCTGTCACTGAGCAGGGACCCCACTAGACCACCAGGGCAATAGAGCACATGTTGGGTGTACTAACGCCCCATTTAATAAGGCTCGCTAGTACCTGGGGTGCAAGTCCAGCATAGGGGATCCTGTGCCTGCCTCTCCCCGGCCCATAGCGACAACGACTGCAGATTTTCCCACCCTGAGCTGCCTCGCACTCTCCCTCACTTTCTTATTGAGGCACTGGGTGCCATTTTCTAAGCATAGTTGCCGCTGGTCTCTGGGATTGCAGGGCAAGGTCTCCCTTGAAAAGCTGCCTGTATACAGCGCTGTGTCTTTACAAACACTTGAGTATTATACATGTCTTTTATACCGACAGCGTTAGATAAGAAAAAGTGTACCTATTACAGGATATATTGTACGAGTAGTCTGATATTTACCCCCCGGTCTAGGACCGTGCTGTGTCCACCACAGTGATGTTTAAAATGCAGTACAACACACTTTTATAATTTGCACATGATCTAATACAAAGCACATCTAACTTATTAACTGAACAGCAGTAACAGATTACCACCAGCAATTCACAGTAGGTATAAGCAGGCTGAAACAAAAAGCAATATTTGCTTATTACATAACAAACCTATTGTTCTCAATTGGACTATAGCTAATACAGACATAGAAAAATAGTGTATACACTTATAACAGCTGATATAAACTCAAATCTATATACATTCTATAACTAAAGGCAGCACCTAATACACCTCAAATACATGCATGCAACCCTGATGTCTCATTGAGGCTTCTCTCTGCTAAAGTGTCTAACCGGAGATTCGACTCCCGTTGTAATAACTTCCTGGACCTATCACCTCCCCGAGGCATGGGTGGTTTGTGATAGATAATGCGGTATTGCAAGGATGACAGATTGTGTTTCGCCTCCAAAAAGCGGCGTGCCACAGGCTGTACACTATTCCCTGAATTCAAAGCCGCACGGGTGCTGTGTCATCCTTTCCCTAAAGGTGACCTCTGTCTTACCAATATACATTTTAGAACAAGGACAGGTAATGACATATACCACAAATCGACTCAAACAAGACAGATGGTGGCTAATGTCATACCTAACCCCCGTATATGGATGATGGAAAGATGGCCCAGTATGTAGGAAACCACAAGTAGTACAATTAGACACTTAAAGCAACCATTTTTGGCCTTGCCTAAAAATGTCCCAACCTCCTTTTTACCCAGTGTCGAGATATCATTCTAACTAAATAATCTTACGTTTTTTCTTCTACAATTGCATGTCATAAGTTTTTTCTGATGGAACGCAGGCCAATCCTTGTCGGACGTGACTATGGGCCATAATGTTTTAGCTGTCTTGTTTAGAGGGCTTGTGTGTGTACATATTACTCCACACATGTCGTCCTCCCTCATCCTTCTTTGCTTTAGGGACTAGCAAGGTCTCAACTGACACTCTTAGTGCCTTAGTTCTAGCCCTATTAAGCTGTATGGGGTCGTAACCTCTTTCCAAAAACTTAGAGAACATGGTATCAAGTTGGAGGATACCTTCCTCTCGATTAAAATTGGGAATAAGGTAAAGCATTTTTTAGAGGGGCCGGATGTGCACTAGAAGCTAACTATAAGTTGTTTCTATCAGTGGGTTTAGTAAACAAAGATGGCAACATCCTCCCGTCTTTTTTAGTCAAGGATACATCCAAAAAATTGACACACCTGGTGTCCACCGTATATGTAAATTTAACAGGACTCTCACTCCTATTATGATCCTTTAATAACATACTGAACTCATCGCCCGTGCCCCTCCAGAGAATTAACAGGTCATCTATATACCTATAAAAGGCAACTATCTTCTCTGCAATCAATGGTCTAGAAAATACCTCCTCTTCGACCACAAACATAAATGCTGTGGCGTACGATGGGGCCACATTGAACCCCGTCGCACAACCAGACGTTTGCAGGTAAGTACCTCCATCATAGTGGAAATAATTTCTCGTAAGGACGAATTCTAGCAGCTGCATAAACAACTCCACAGGTGGACCAGTATACAGTGGATTATCAGTAATCAGTGCCCTAGTAGCCTGCATACCTGCCCCATGTGGGATACAAGTATACAGGCTACTAACATCCATGGAGCACAATAAACAGTCATCAGACACATCAGGTAAACGGTTCTAAGACAACAACAGACTATTGGTATCTTTCAAAACAGTAGCGCTGAAACGTTGCCAAAGCAAGAGCAGTGTTCTGTGATTATTTCTAAATAAGTCCTGAGTGCCGCCGTTGGAGCAGTGTGTACCGTGGAGCCGTGCAGTCCAGTGATGTGCGGTGGGGCGAGGCAGAGCCTGAGCCTTTCCTGTCATACTAATGTTTGTACCAGAGGTTTGACTGTATAAAGTATATGAAAAATACAAAGAATATGTTTGAAATATCTTCTTTGCATTATTCTAATAATTTTTATAGCTAAAACTGGAGTAAAAAGTCTATGGCAGGTGAGGCAGTGCCTCACCTGCCTATCTTTTCTGCACATCTCTGATCAAATCTCACCAAATTTCCAGGAGTTTCTACTGCTGTACCTGTGTTTTGGCTCATATATTGCATGTAAATCTGGCTCTGGTGCTAGCCAGAGCCTCCTGAGCTATATTGCTCACCGCACGTCCCTGGTGCAGGCTTATATATATATATATATAATTTTTCAACATTTCGAGATTTAGGAAAGACCTGTTCCTGATGACAAGATAATCTTGAAATGTTGTTCGAGTGCCGCCTGACTCAGTTAAGGGAGACCTAGGAGGGCACATGCGCTGTACACTACCGGTAATGGAGTGCTGCCTATATTCAATTTTTTTATATATATATATATATATATATATATATATATATATAGATTTCTCATACGTCCTAGAGGATGCTGGGGTCCACTTCATGACCATGGGGTATAGACTGTTCCGCAGGAGCCATGGGCACTCTTAAGACTTTTCAATGGGTGTGAACTGGCTCCTCCCTCTATGCCCCTCCTCCAGACCTCCGTTTTAGAAATGTGCCCAGGCAGACTGGATGCACTCTGAGGTGCTCTACTGAGTTTCTCTGAAAAGACTTATGTTAGGTTTTTTATTTTCAGGGAGAACTGCTGGCAACAGACTCCCTGCTTCGTGGGACTGAGGGGGCAGAAGTAGGAAATAACTTCCTGAAGAGTTTCATGGCTCTGCTTCTGGCTGACAGGACACAATTAGCTCCTGAAGGGAAATGAACGCTAGCCGTGCCTAGATGCTCACTCCCACAGCACGCCGTCACCCCCTTCACAGAGTCAGAAGACAGGTGAGTAGAAGGAGACAGATCTTCTATCAAGAAAAGTGACAGCTGAGGTACAGCGCGGCTGGCGGGTGAGCGCCTTGGGCAGCAAAAACACCTCTATAAACTGGCAAAAAAGGGGACATAAGATGCCCAGGCACAGCCCTACCCCCGCCAGTATAAATATTATGAAAAGTTTCTGAGATAAAAAGGGCGGAGCTTCTTCCTTAGGCAGCCAGCACACTGCTCAGTGCCATGTTCTCTCTCCTCAGGCTGCAGAGACATCTCTGGTCCTCCTTCACTTCTGACTACAAAAATGGGGGGGGGGGGGGGGCACAAGCGAATTTGGTGCTTTACAAGTCTGTTTTACTGTGTAAGAAGCGCTGCATGTCATTGGACATTCTGTGTTCACAGGCATTAGATACTGGTGCTGGGGTTGTGAACTGGCTGCTCCTAAACTGTGTCCCTCTGACAGATTTTACTGTGGGTCTGTCCCCTATAAGTCCCAGTGTGTCTGTGTGTGTGTTGTACACATGTGTAAGACATGTCAGAGTCAGGGAGTTCCTCCCCGGAAGAGACCATTTTAAGGACACAGAAGTGTAATGTGGTGGTGCTGCCGACACACCAAGAGCCTGCATAGGTGAAAGAAATACGTGATATGATGCATACTATCAATAGGAGGTTAGATAAGTCTGAATCTCATGCTGATTGCTGGAGAAAATCTGTGGAAGATGTGATTTTTCAGGGCTCTTCTTCCATCCGCAGGCGACCCATCTGGGTCACATAAGAGACCATTTGTGAATATTGTGAATACTGATACCGACACGGACACTGATTCTTGTGTCGACGATAGTGACTCCAGAGAAATAGATCATAAATTGGCAAAAAATATACAATATATGATTGTGGCTATAAGGGAAGTTCTGGAAGTCACGGAAGCCACTCTTGTACCTCAGGAGAAGGCTTATTTCTATAAAGAAAAGATTTCTAAGGTCACTTTCCCTCTTCCCACGAGCTTAATACACTCTTTGAAGGGATGTGGGTGAATCCCGAAAAGAAATCTCGTATTTCCAAGAGAATTCAGATAGCTTTATTCTGTCCCGGTGGCGGACAGGAAAAAATGGGAGTCACCCCCTGTGTTAGACAGTGCACTGTCCAGGTTGACAAAGAAGGTAATTCTCCCTGTACCTGGCACGGCTTCACTAAAAGAGCCGGCAGACCGAAAGATGGAAACTACATTGAAAACCATTTATGTTGCCAATGGTACGCTGCTCAGGCCCACAATTGCTTGCGCGTGGGTGAGTCGCGCTATTGAAAAATGGTCAGAAAGCGTGTCATCAGAAATTGACACGATTGATAAAGATGAGATACTCCTTAAGTTAGGGAATATCAAAAACGCTGCCACATTCATGCTAGAAGCAATGAAAGATATTGGACTCTTGAGTTCACAGGCCACTACCATGGCAGTATCGGCTCGGCGGGCATTGTGGATTCACCAGTGGAACGCGGATGCAGATTCCAAAAGAAATATGGAGGCTCTCCCATATAAAGGTGAGGCCTTATTTGGTGATGGACTGGATGCGTTAGTCTTGGCGGCTACCGCAGGTAAGTCAACATTTTTGCCCTCTGCGCCTGCACCGGCAAAAAAGACATATCACCCGCACATGCAGTCCTTTCGGCCCAATAAATACAAAAAAGCGAGCGGTTCCCCCTTCTTAGCGGGTAGGGGGAAGGGAAAGAAGTCCACAGCAGCTTCAGGTTCCCAGGAGCAGAAGTCTACCCCTACTTCTGCCAAATCTTTAGCATGACGCTGGAACTCACTTGCGGGTGGCCGCTCGGGTGGGGGCATGTCTCAAACTGTACAGCCAAGGTTGGATTCTGTCTGGCCTGGATCCCTGGGTGTTGCAAATAGTGTCCCAGGAATACAAGCTGGAGTTTCAAGACGTACCCCCATGCCGATTTTTCAAATCGACCTTGCCAGCTTCTCTCCCAGAAAGGGAAGCAGTAACAGCAGCAATCAAAAAATTATGTCAGGATCAGGTCATAGTCCTGGAACCTTTGTCACAACAAGGGGAGGGGTTTTATTCAAGCCTTTTTGTAGTTCCGAAGCCGGACGGCTCGGTCAGACCGATCCTAAACCTGAAAAATCTGAATCTCTATTTGAAACGATTCAAGTTCAAAATGGAATCACTGAGGGCAGTGATTTCCAGTCTGGAGGAGGGGGACTACATGTAGACATAAAAGATGCTTACCTGCATGTTCCCATTTATCCTCCTCACCAGGCTTATCTGAGATTTGCGGTTCAGGATTGCCATTACCAATTCCAGATGTTACCTTTCAGTCTCTCCACGGCACCGAGGGTATTCGCCAAGGTGATGGCGGAGATGATGGTTCTCCTGCGTCAAAAAGGAGTCAATATAATTCCTTATCTAGACGATCTCCTGATAAAGGCGAGATCCAGGGAGCAGTTGTTACAAAACATCACACTCTCCCTGTCAATACTCCAACAACACGGTTGGATGATAAATTATCCAAAGTCACAGTTGGAACCGACGACAAGATTGTCTTTTCTCGGGATGATTCTGGACACAGAAGTTCAGAGAGTATTTCTTCCGGTGGAAAAGGCTCTGAAAATCCAGAAAATGGTAAAACAGATATTGAAACCATTGAGTGTGTCGATCCATCAGTGCATTGGGTTGTTGGGGAAGATGGTGGCGGCCTACGAGGCCATACAGTTTGGCAGGTTCCATGCCAGGGTATTCCAGTGGGACCTGTTGGACAAGTGGTCTGTATCCCACCTACACAGGCACCGGAAGATAATCATGTCGTCAAAAGCCAGGATTTCGCTCCTGTGGTGGCTACACAGTTCTCACCTACTAGAGGGACGCAGGTTCGGGATTTAGGACTGGCTCCTGGTAACCACGGATGCAAGTCTCCGAGGCTGGGGAGCTGTCACTCAGGGAGAAAGCTTCCAGGGAAAATGGTCAAGTCAGGAAGCCTGCCTTCACATAAACGTGCTGGAATTGAAAGCCATTTACAACGGCCTTCAACAAGCGGTACATCTTCATATCATCCCGTGCAGATCCAGTCGGACAATGTAACAGCAGTCGTGTACATAAACAAGCAGGGCGGAATGAAGAGCAGAGCGGCAATGGCAGGGGTGACGAAGATCCTCCTCTGGGCAGAAAGACATGTAAAGGCTCTGCCGGCAATTTTCATTCCGGGAGTAGACAACTGGGAAGCAGACTTCCTCAGCAGACACGATCTCCATCCAGGGGGTAAATTTACTAAGATGGGAGTTCTATTTAAGATGGGATGTTGCCCATAGCAACCAATCAGATTCCAGGTATTATCTTCTGGAAGGTGCTAAATAAATGAGAAGTAAAATCTGATTGGTTGCTATGGGCAACATCCCATCTTAAATAGAACTCCCATCTTAGTAAATTTACCCCCTGGAGAGTGGGGCCTACACCAAGAAGTCTTCACGGAGTTGACAAGTCTTTGGGGAGTTCCTCAAGTAGACATGATGGCATCTCGTCTCAACAAGAAGCTTCAGCAATATTGTTCCAGCTCGAGAGACCCTCAAGCAATAGCAGTGGATGCGCTGGTGGCCCAGTGGGTGTTCCGGTCGGTGTATGTCTTCCCTCCACTTCCGCTGATCCCAAAAGTGCTCAGGATCATAAGAAGAACAAGAGTTCGAGCAATCTTCATTGCCCCAGACTGGCAAAGGAGGGCTTGGTACCTGGATCTTCAGGAGTTGCTCATAGAAGATCCTCGGCCTCTTCCTCTTCGTGAGGACCTGCTGCAGCAGGGGCCACGCGTGTATCAAGTCTTACCACGGCTACGTTTGATGACATGGCTGTTGAGCGCTGGATCCTAGCCCGAAAGGGTGTTCCCAAGGAAGTCATCCCCACCCTTATTCAGACCAGGAAAGGAGTAACGTCGAAACATTACCACCGTATTTGGAGAAAAATGTGTCTTGGTGTGAATCCAATGAGGCTCCTACGGAAGAGTTTGAGTTGGGACGTTTTCTCCATTTTCTGCAGGCTGGTGTGGAGGCGGGCCTACGATTAGGATCAATCAAGGTCCAGATTTCGGCCTTGTCAGTATTCTTCCAAAAACAATTGGCCTCTCTTCCAGAGGTTCAGACCTTCGTGAAAGGGGTTCTGCACATCCAGCCTCCATTTGTGCCTCCAGTGGCACCATGGGACCTTAACATGGTGTTGCAGTTCCTTCAATCAGATTGGTTTGAGCCTCTACAAGAAATAGAGTTGAAGTTTCTCACTTGGAAACTGGTGATGCTTTTGGCATTTGCATCCGCGCGGCGGGTGTTTGAATTGGGGGCCTTGTCTCACAAGAGCCCTTACCTGATCTTCCTTGAAGATAGGGCAGAGTTGAGGACTCGTCAACATTTTCTTCCGAAGGTGGTTTCATCTTTCCACATAAACCAACCTATTGTGGTGCCAGTAGTTACTGACACATTCACTGAGTCAAAGTCTCTAGATGTGGTTAGGGCTTTGAAGATTTATGTCGCTAGAACAGCTCGAATACGGAAAACAGAGTCTTTGTCCTGTATGCTCCCAACAAGATTGGGAATGATTCAGCACGCTCATACTACGGCTGGATTGCCGTTACCGACGTCGTTGAAGGCCCATTCCACTAGGAAGGTGGGCTCATCCTGGGCGGCTGCCCGGGGGGTCACGGCATTGCAACTTTGCCGAGCAGCTACTTGGTCGGGGTCAAACACATTTGCTAAATTCTACAAGTTTGACACCTTGGCCGATGAAGACCTCAAGTTCAGTCAATTGGTGCTGCAGGGTCATCTGCACTCTCCCGCCCGTACTGGAGCTTTGGTATAAACCCCATGGTCATGAAGTGGACCCCAGCATCCTCTAGGACGTATGAGAAAACAGGATTTTGATACGTACCGGTAAATCCTTTTCTCCTAGTCCATAGAGGATGCTGGGCGCCCGCCCCAGTGCGTACTTTACCTGCAGTTTTGTTATTAGAGTTACACAAGTTGTGTTATATTAGTTTCAGCATGTTGCTGTAATTGGTTTATGCCTGTTGGCGTGTGTTCTGTTGAATGCCATGTTGTGCGGCATGGTTGAGGTGTGAGCTGGTATGTATCTCACCACTAGTTTAAAGTAAATCCTTTCCTCAAAATGTCTGTCTCCCTGGGCACAGTTCCTATAACAGAGGTCTGGAGGAGGGGCATAGAGGGAGGAGCCAGTTCACACCCATTGAAAAGTCTTAAGAGTGCCCATGGCTCCTGCGGAACCGTCTATACCCCATGGTCATGAAGTGGACCCCAGCATCCTCTACGGACTAGGAGAACAGGATTGACTGGTAGGTATCAAAATCCTGTTATATATAATCTACATATACTGGTCCAGTGCAGTTTTATTGTCATAATATCTACAGTATCTGCATTGCCTGCGACTGTGTGTGCCTGTATCTGCTGTGTGGTTTAACTTTTCAGTGTTCCCAGATATACCTATCACTATATTCTGTACCCTAAGGGACTAGGTGCGTCAGGGTCATATATATATAGTGCGTCACAGTATTTACCCATTACGTGTATTTTACTGTGTACTCAGTCACATAATACCGGATTTAATTGCTGGTATTGTGTAATGTGTCTACAGTCACAAACTAACTGTTTTAATCATAGGTATTGTACTCTGTCTGGCTTTATCGTACTAAATTGCTCTGTTGTTGCATTTGTGTACAATGTCTAACAAGAAGGGCAGTAAGTCTGTGGATGCTTCTGCATCATGCAGAGCATGTGCTAAAGATTTACCAGAGGGCGAAGCAGTGTATGATGGTCTGTGTACAATGGGGGATATTCAATTGTTTGAAAAGTCGATTGCGTGTCGTTGTGCGGCCGATATAACAGCCGCACAACGAATGCACGGACACAAGACACAGACACAATTGCATATATGTATTTTATTATAAACAATTCATGAGATCAGTGGACTACTGAAGCGCAGGAGTTCCTAATTTTAATCACTTTTCCTATTTGTACTCACTTTCTTTACTCTCATTTTATATTTCGCTAACACTTTTTAATAACTTATGAAATAAAGGTTATATTTTATTATTTGTATATGTGTGCACCACCCTCTTTCTATCTGAATATATATTGTTGCTTGTGGTAGCAACCCCCATCTCTTTGTGCATAAATACGAATAGCCACATGAGACAAACAGGGGGTTCTCTTTGATATAAATTTACCTGTGCGACTAACAACACAATGGTTTAAACCTACTGGGTACTCTGGTGGAACGCCTTATGCTCCCTATGGGACCACCTGTGCTATTACAGCCACACATTTTCCCTATAGTTAATCCACATTGGGTGGAAAATCTGTCTAACCAGTTGCAGCAATTAACTCATACCTTGGTCAGGCAAAAATCTACTCCAGGTCACTCTCGTGTCTCTGGGTCATCTAAGCGGGCTGCTTTCTCCTCACAATCCACTAATCTCTCAGATGTTTCATCTGAAGAGGAGGGGAGCATACTGTCCTGTCTTTCACTGAATCAAGTGTTTCTGACGAGGATTCTCCATTGCAAATTGATGTCCGTGCCCATGCGGTTGCTATTAAGCAAATCCTACAAATCACTGATGATGAGGATTCCACTACTGTGGCTAAGAAAACTGATAGATTTTTAACCACCTTCTACCGTTTGAACATATTACCCTATTCTGACCATTTGGTGGACATCAGGCAGGAACCCTGGTCTAATCCAGGGAAGAAATTCCCTCTGTCTAAACGGGCCTTGGCTCGCTATCCTCTCCCTGCCGAGTTATGTAACAAGTGGGAAAATTCTCCGCCAGTGGAGTCTCATGTCACCCGCCTAGTGGTGTCATCCACTCTGCCTGTCACCACTGTCACTTCACTGAAGGAACCGACAGATAAGCGCGTGGAGGGCTGCCTGATGTCTATTTACTCCCTTACATCTGCTGTACATAGACCCACTATTGCGGCCTCTTGGGCTGCAAAAGGGATTGAAGCATGAGTTCAGGCATTAGAGGAGGAGCTTCCCGAGGACATATCTGACAATGCCAGACTGTACGTGTCTCACATTACCACCGCTGCCTATTACATTCAGGAAGCGTCCTCTGAGGCTGGTGTGTTGGCAGCCAAGGCGTCGACTACGTCTGTTACTGGCTTGCCGTATTCTTTGGTTGAGGTCATGGAAAGTGGACATGGACTCCAAAAAGACCTTGGAGGTACTCCCCTTTAAGGGGGACATTTTGTTTGGGGAAGACCTAAGAAAATTGTGTCTGAATTGGTGGCTGTTAAGACTGCCTTTCTCCCAAATACTAATCCTTCTGCACAGAAGGCTAAAGGTACCGCTTTTCATTCTTTTCGGTCTCAAGGGAAAGCAAAAGGTCAGGCGTACCAGAGACAATCTCGTGCTCCCAAAACCACTAAGCCCAAGGCAAAGCAGTCCTGGGCGGGCCTGTCAGCCTGCTTCTAAAGAAGACAAGCCTGCCGCATGACGGGGTGGGCCTCCCCCTGGGGGACTCCAGGGTGGGAGGCCGACTTCTGCAGTTCAGCCAGGTTTGGTTAATGACTACTTCAGATGCATGGGTGCAGGATTTTGTCTCTCACTGGTACGCAGTCTCCTTCAAGAGACGTCCCCCTCGCCAGTTTAGCACCACGGTTATCCCTTCAGATCCATTAAAGGCACATGCTCTGCAAAAGATTTCTGGGTTCCCTCCTGAATACAGGAGTGGTAGTGCCAGTGCCTCTGGCCCAGAGAGGCAGAGGTTACTACCTGACCCTGTTTTTAGTTCCGAAACCAAATGGTTCTTTTCGGACTATACTCATCCTCAAATCATTGAACAAGTTTGTGTGAGTGTTCAAGTTCCGTATGGAAATACCGTGCTCAATTGTACTGGCTATGGAATCCGGAGACTATATGGTATCCCTGGATATACAGGATGCGTACCTGCATATACCTTTCTCATACGTCCTAGAGGATGCTGGGGACTTCAAAAGGACCATGGGTATAGATGGATCCGCAGGAGCTTGGGCACACTATAAAGACTTAAACTGGGTGTGAACTGGCTCCTCCCTCTATGCTCCTCCTCCAGACCTCAGTTAGACTTTGTGCCCAGGAGTGATGGGTCACACACTAGGAGAGCTCTACTGAGTTTCTCTAAAAGACTTTGTTAGGTTTTTTATTTTCAGGTAGACCTGCTGGCTGCATCGTGGGAGTGAGGGGAGAGAAGCAGACCTACTTCTTCTTAGTTCAAGGGCTCTGCTTCTCGGCTACTGGACACCATTAGCTCCAGAGGGTTCGATCACTTGGTGCGCCTAGCTGCTTGTTCCCGGAGCCGCGCCGTCACACCCCTCACAGAAGACAGAAGCCGGGTGAGTATGTGAAGAACCGAAGACTTCAGTGACGGCAGAAGACTTCAGTAACGGAGGTACAGCGGTCGCGCTGCGCTCCATGCTCCCACACACCAACGGCACTCACAGGGTGCAGGGCGCTGGGGGGGGGGGGGGGGAGCACCCTGGGCAGCAAGTTACTGGTTTTCTTATTGAGTCTGGCATTAAAAGCATTTCGGTGCCTGAGCACCGTGTTTCATTACCCTGCCAGCGTGGTTTAGCGCTACGCGCCTTTGATCCCCCGCCGCCGCTTACACGGGTGCAGGGCGGGGGGGGGGAGCGCCCTGGGCAGAGTTTTAGTTTTTTTTCTTCAACTGACAGCTTGCGCTGCCGGGGCTCCGTATACAGACCCCCGCCGGCGCGTTATAGAGCACTGCGCGCCATTCTCCCCGCCGGCTACCATGGGTGCAGGGCGCCGGGGGGGGGGGGGGGCCCTGGGCAGCATTGATATATTGTGTGTGTGTGTGTATATGTATATGTGTGTTTTGGGGGTCCCGGGCGCCGCATGTAATAACCCGCCATTAGAGCTGCGGGCCGTGGCACGCCGGGGCTCCCGCACGCTGTCTGTTGCCTGGGTGCAGGGCGCACGGGGGGACGCCCTGAGCAGCATTGGTTTCTGTAAGTGTATAGTGTTTTTACACTATATATGGTGCTCGACCTGGCTTTTTAGTATATAGGGGAGCTATAGCACGCCGAGGGGGGCGGGGCATAGCCTCACACATAGTGCCATTTTCCCTTCTGTCCCTGCCAAGAAGTTTGTCAGGCACAAACAAGGGGGGGGGGGGGGCATAGTGTTTGACTGTTATGTTGCGCTTATATACCACTAATTGAGTTAGGAATGACCATGAATTCATTCTTGTGTGTAATGTCTGTGTGCCCCCTCTCAGATATACCCATTTTGGTACACTTGTGTCGGCAGGCGTGACTGTTCTGTTTATAAAATCCTATGGGGTTCCCTGTCGGCATCGCCGAAGCACGTGGGTACTCGCTACAACATAAAAAGTAAATATTATATGGAATGGGTGACCCTGTCGGCACCGTCGGTTGTCACCGGGGTAAATAGACATGCGGTATCTGACTTATACCTGTGTATATACAGTTGTACGTTGCTTCCCTCGGACCGCCTGGGGTCGCAAGCCGGTAATTTTGCCGGGTTACTAATCCCTGCTGTCGACGAATACTGGGGTTTTTCTGTCGACTATAATGTTTCCTAGTAGATCCACAACTGGGGCTTTTCAGTACATGGTCATACACGTCCAGACCACATTAATGTCACTGGGGACCAGAAGGCTCGGGACAATCCGATTTTATATATATATATATATATATATATATATATATGTATAATATGTGGCTATATGTGTATTACAATATGTAATTTCATATTATGATTTATAATGAATACTGAATTAATAGTATTTCTTCTCATGTGCTGGTCGCTCTGTTGATGAAGCTCTCGGTCGGCCGTGACTCACACCCTCTCCGGAGTCCGAAGGGTTATACCTTTTCCGCCACGGATGGAATATTGTGAACATCAACGACTGGTCGACGCGGAGCCTTGTCTCAAAGGATCGTATACAGAAAAGCTAAGTGATATCATTACTTTCTATGCTGTGAGGGTTGCAGGCACGTGAGGGAGTGTTTGTGTTCGGTAAGTCATAAAATAGATTTACCCTAAAGAGCGAGGGGAGGTTCCTTATGTTGGATCTTCTCTATAATTTTGCAGCAGACTGCCGTACGTATACAGGTAGTATGGCCAGGGGACGGCTGAGGCGGATTCCGAGAGTTACTGGAGTTTTCCCGGGGACGGTGTACCGCTGGTTGGGGGGATGCCTCAGTTCAACCGATCTCGGTGGATATTCCTGGTAAGTCTAACTTCGGGAGTTGGATTCCCTGGCAACAGGTGGTGACGCATTCTTTTGGGGGATGCAGTCATTTTAATCGGTTAAATACAGTTTTTTGTTTTTCACTTTTTGTACAGCCTATGAAAGGTGGAAAGGTAAGAGTTCTGCAGCCTGTTAGGTTTGCAGAAGAGGATGTATTTTCTGTTTCTACCACATACGACACATGTCGCAGATGACGGGACCCCGCCCCGGTGAGGACACAGTTACTACTTTCGGTTAGTCTGGGAATAGACTAGGACTGGTGAGTTACTTATGGAGTCCAAAGGGGGACATTTTGGATGACTGATGTTTCCCCTCACGGGTTTTATAATGGATATTGCCGTTTCCCCTCTGGAAGGGGAGGTAGTTTGCAGCGCCATACTAAGGGTGGGTCAGGTTCGGGCCTTGTCCTCCTGTCCCGGTTAAAAAAAAAAAGGTACATGTGTTGTTCTACGCACTCAGATTACCTGGAGGGATGGCCAGGATTGTCTTGGCCATTTCCCTGGAGTGATGGTAGTATGATGTTTTTCTCGCAATAGTAAGAGCCATTGTTATTCTGTACTGAGATGTTCGCCGGCTTGAGGCGAGGTCAAGAAACAAGTCGTCCAATTCGTTGTTTCTCTCTGGTTGTTCTTCAACACAGGGAAGGGCTGTTGTTCCCAACG
Source organism: Pseudophryne corroboree (assembly GCF_028390025.1). Taxonomy (NCBI): domain Eukaryota; kingdom Metazoa; phylum Chordata; class Amphibia; order Anura; family Myobatrachidae; genus Pseudophryne; species Pseudophryne corroboree. The sequence continues at coordinate 802,122,849 of NC_086447.1, forward strand.
ATGCAGATGTCGAAGGTAGTATCAGGGTAGATACTGAACTGTTGAGGTTCTGTGTTTTCCTGTGGAAAAGTAGTCTGAGGATTCTGAGTCGGATCAGACTTGTGGTGCCACTCCATCTGTATGTTCTGTCGATGAGGCAGTTGGGTGCGGCCTAAGAGGCGTTTTCAGTGAGCAGGTCGAATGCCAGAGTCGGTTTCATGGGACCTGTTGGGGTTGTGGTCCGGGTTTCACCGGCACAGGCATTGGAATATAGTTCTAATGGCCAGGATATCACTCCTGTGGTGTCTGCTCAGTCCTCACCTCCTAGAGGGATGAAGGTTCGAAATCCAGGATTACATCCTGGGGTCCATGTATAGCTGAGGCTGGGGAGTAGTCCTTATATGGGAAGCATCTCCAGAGGAACAGGCCAAGCTGAGAAGCTTGTCTACAATACGCTTGAATTAAGAACGGTTTTCAACAAACAATATTCTTCGTGATCTGCCCGTATTAAGTCTGTCGGACGACTTGACAGCAGTGGCGTAGGTAAGTCGCTAGGGCGGAACAACGACCGGAGCGCCATTGGCAGAAGCTGAAAGGGTTTCCCTGAGTGAAAGGACTGGTAAAGGTTATATTGGCAGTCTTTGTTCCAGACGTAGCCGAAGGAGAAATAGATTTCCTCTACATACGGGAGAAAGACTGTCGTCATCGAGAAGTTTAGCAGTTGTGACAAGTTTTTGGGGAGTGTCTCATTTGGGCATGTTGGCGTCTCGACTCAACTAGAGACCTCAGGAATAGATTCCAGATCAAGGGTCACTCGAGCTATAGCGGTGGACGACCTAGTGACACCTTGGGTGTTTTCAGTGTGCGTGTCCCCTCCACTTTCACTCTGCGGAAGGCGATGAAAGTAAGAAGAATAGAGGTTTCGGCGATCTTCATTGTCCGGTCTAGCCAAGAAGGGCTTGGTATCCAGTTTTCCAAGTTTTATTCATAAGATCCCTGGCCTTTTCCTCTGTGCGAGGAACTGTTACCACAAGATCCGGGCGTGTATCAGGTTTGGCCGCGGCTGTGTTTGACGGCGGGGCGGTTATACGCCTTATCCCGGTCCGAATGGGTATTCCCAGGGTGGTCATTTCCACACTTCTTTAGGCTGGAAAAGAAGTACCGGAATAGCCTTACCACAGTATTTGGTTTTCAGGGCAGTTTTGGCCTTATAGCTTTTAAAAAAAAAAAAAAAAAAAAGGCCACCTTTCTGGAAGTTTGGACTTTCGTGAAATGAGTACTGCACATCCAACTTCCTGTGTGCCCTATTGGCACAGTGGGATCTTGACGTGGTGTTGAGGTTTCTTGTGTATCACTGATTGTAACCTTTATTAATGGTTATGTAAACTTTTCTCTCTTGGAGAGTCGTCATGCTTTTCCCCTTTGGGTGACTGCGAGGCGGTTGTCCGAAGTAGCGGTTTTGTATCACAAGATCCCTGTTTGATCTTCCAAGTGGATAGAATTGAGGACGCGGAGACCAGTTCTGCCGGAAAGGGTTTGCGGGGTTCTCGGAAAACCTGCCTGTTTTGATGTCTGTGGTACTTCAGCATTGGCTGCTTCTAAGTCTCTCGATGTAGTCAGGGCTTTGAAGATTTATGTCACAAATTGGGTTCCGTTTGGGGTAACGGAGGCTTTGGTTGTTCTGTATGCTCCCAGCGTGCTTGGGGCTCCTGCGTTTCTGCAGGCTGTTACATGCTGGATCTGTGATACGATTTGGCATGCTAGCTCTACGGCTGGATTGCAGTGGACAAAGTTGGGGGAGGCCCATTCTACTAGGTAGATGGGCTCCTATTGGGCGGATGCCCGAGGTGTCTCGGCGGGTTAACTTTGCCGAGCGGCTACTTGGTTGGGTTTCAAACACCTTTGCTAAGCTCTACGAGTTTGATACTCTGGCTGATGGGGACCTCACGTTTGTTCATTTTGTGCTGCAGAGTCGTCCGCACTCTCCCGCCCGTTCTGGAGCTTTGGTATAGACCCCATGGTTCTTTTGGAGTCCCCAGCATCCTCTAGGACGTAAGAGAAAATAGGATTTTAGTACCTACCGGTAAATCCTTTTCTCCTAGTCCGTAGAGGATGCTGGGCGCCCGTCCCAGTGCGTGCTCTGTCTGCAGTATTGGTTTTGGTGACACTCTGTGGTATTTCTTATTGTTCAGGCTGTTACTGCCGTTATTCATGCCTTGACATGTGTTTTCTTATTAGTGGTTGGGTTGACACACGGGTTGTGTTACATATTCTCTCAGCATATGGCTGTATGGTTTTCATATTGTGGGCTGGTATTCTGTTGAAGGCCATGTCTTGCGGTATGTTCGTGGTGTGAGCTGGTGTAACACACTGTTTACCTTATAAATTCTTTCCTCGAAATGTCCATCTCTCCTGGGCACAGTTTTCTAACTGAGGTCTGGAGGAGGGGCATAGAGGGAGGAGCCAGTTCACACCCAGTTTAAGTCTTTATAGTGTGCCCAAGCTCCTGCGGATCTGTCTATACCCATGGTCCTTTTGGAGTCCCCAGCATCCTCTACGGACTAGGAGAAAAGGATTTACCGGTAGGTACTAAAATCCTTTTATTGCCATGTTGCATCAGTAGTATCTGCGGTTTGCTATTGGCAACCTCCACTATCAGTTCCAGGCTCTCCCATTTGGACTGGCTACGGCTCTTCGGATCTTCAGCAAGGTCATGGCCGTAATGACGGCCCAGCTCCGTCACCAGGGAGTCAGGATCCTGCCGTATCTGGACGACTTGCTGATTCTGGCAAACTCCCACGATGTCCTCCTCAGTCATCTGCAACTGATGGTAAGCTTCTTACAAGCTCACAGGTGGCTCATCAATTGGAAGAAATCCTCGCTGGTCCCAGCTCAGAGCATGGTGCACCTGGGGGCAATCCTGGATACACAGTCAACGACTGTTTCTGTCTCCAGAAAAAGTCCTGAGACTTCAAGACAGGATTAGATGCTTCCTTTGTTGCCCCAGAGTATTGATCCACTTGGCGATGCAAGTACTTGGCCTGAAGGTGCTGGCATTCCACATGGTAGAGTACACTCTATTTCATTCTCCCTCTTTGCAAAGGTTAATCCTTTCCAAGTGGTACGGCCTACCTCATCGGATCAGATCTCACACGATCACTTTGACTCCGGAAGTTCGTCTGTTGCTGACTTGGTGGCTACAGGACCAGCAATTGAGCAGGGACAGTCCCTTCTGGATCCCCAACTGGGTCCTGCTGACAATGGACGCCAGTCGGATGGAGTGCAGTGTTGGAGCAACACTCTTTTTAGGGTCGCTGGACCAAGGAGGAGTCACTCCTCCTAATAAACATTCTGAAGTTGTAGGCGGTGTTCAATACGCTATCTCTCGTCCTGCCTCTGGTACAGAACAGGCCTGTTCAAGTACTGTCAGACAATGCCACCACGGTGGCATACATAAACCATAAAGGCGGCACTCGAAGCCGCATGGCAATTATGGAAGTGTCAAAAATTCTTTGTTGGGCGGAACACCATCTGCCAGCAATATCGGCAGTGTTCATTCCGGGCGTCCTGAACTGGGAAGCGGACTTCCTCAGTCACCAGGACGTGCACGCCAGAGAGTGGAGTCTTCATCCAGAAGTCTTTCAACTCCTAGTGGACAAGTGGGGCCTACCAGACGTAGACCTGATGGTGTCTTGACACAAGCACAAGGTTCCGTTCTTCGGATCAAGGACCAGGGATCCTCAAGCAGCGTTCGTGGACACACTGGTAATTCCATGAAACTTTTGGCTGCCTTACGTGTTCCCTCCAGAGTCACTCCTGCCCAGGGTCCTGCGGAAGTTCAAACATTAAGGAGGATTACTACTTCTAGTCGCTCCAGCGTGGTCTAGACAGCATTGGTTCTCAGACCTGCAGGGTCTATCGACAGAGCATCCTTTTCTACTTCCTCAGCGCCCATACCTCCGCGTACAGGGCCCTTGTCTTTATCCGGACCAGGCCAGGCTGGCTTTGACGGCGTGGCTCTTGAAGCATCACTCCTGAGAGCCAAAGGATTCTCGGAGGCGGTCATTCCAACCGTGTTAAAAGCCTGTAAACCGGCTTCAGCTCTGATTTGTTACAGGGTCTGGAATTCTTCCTTCACCTGGTGTGCTGATAAGAATTATGATGCATACAGATTCAGAACTTCCAGAATTCTGCCTTTTCTGCAAAGAGGCCTGGACTTAGGCCTTCGTGTGGCCTCCCTCAAGGTTCACATATCTGCCTTGTCGGTATGGTTTCAGAGAAAAATTGCGCCTACACCTGACTTTCATACATTCACTCAGGGTGTCTTACGGATTCAGCCTCCCTTTGTCCCTCCTGTAGCTCCATGGGATCTGTCGGTTGTCCTGAATGCCCTGCAAGAGTCTCCATTTAAACCTCTTAAATGGTGGACCTTAAATGGCTCACGGCCAAGGTGTTGTTTTTACTGGCTATTGCCTCTGCTAGAAGGGTGTCGGACTTACTCATTGTCCTGTCATCCACCCTTTCTAATATTTAATTGTGACCAGGCAGTTCTTAGAACTCGCCCAGATTATTTACCTAAAGTGGTGTCATCTTTTCACCTTAACAAAGAGATTGTGGTTTTGGCCTTTATATCTTCTGATTTGTCCTCCAAAGAGCAGTCTTTAGATGTGGTATGGGCTCTCCGTATATATGTGGAGAGGACTGCCTCAATCAGGAGATCAGACTCCCTTTTTGTCTTGTTTGGTTTTCACAAACCTGGCTGGCCTACGAATAAGCAAACCTTGGCCAGATGGATTAGAATGGTGATTGCACAAGCTTATGCGCAGGCTGGACTCCCAGCTCCTGCTGCTATTAATGCCCATTCTACTTGGTCTGTTGGACCTTCTTGGGCGGCTCGCCGTGGCGTGTCTGCAAAACAATTGTGCAAGGCGGCTACGTGGTCCTCAGTGAACACGTTTATTAGGTTCTATGCCTTCGATTTCTTCCGCCTCCCAGGATGCTTCCTTTGGATGCCGCTGGAACTGCTTTGGGTTAGCCCCGATGTTTCCCTGTGGAAACCAATGTAACCTGCTCCAGAAAAGGAGAGTTATGGTAGACTTACCATTGTTAACTCTTTCTGTGAGGTACATTGGGTTCCAGAGGGCGCCCGCCCTGACGCATCTAGCTTCTATAGGTTTGTATGGCTAGTCCCTTCTCCTGTCATGAGAATGTGGTTCTATGTGACTAATATCTACCTTTTCTCTGACGTCCTAGTGGATGCTGGGACTCCGTCAGGACCATGGGGAATAGCGGCTCCGCAGGAGACAGGGCACAAAATTTTAAAAGTTTGACCACTAGGTGGTGTGTACTGGCTCCTCCCCCTATGACCCTCCTCCAAGCCTCAGTTAGGTTTTTGTGCCCGTCCGAGCAGGGTGCAATCTAGGTGGCTCTCCTAAAGAGCTGCTTAGAAAAAGTTTGTTAGGTTTTTTATTTTCAGTGAGTCCTGCTGGCAACAGGCTCACTGCAACGAGGGACTTAGGGGAGAAGAAGTGAACTCACCTGCGTGCAGGATGGATTTGCTTCTTAGGCTACTGGACACTAGCTCCAGAGGGATGATCACAGGTACAGCCTGGATGGGTCACCGGAGCCGCGCCGCCGACCCCCTTGCAGATGCCGAATAGAGAAGAGGTCCAGAAACCGGCGGCAGAAGACGTCTCAGTCTTCATGAGGTAGCGCACAGCACTGCAGCTGTGCGCCATTGCTCTCCGCACACTTCACACCAGCGGTCACTGAGGGTGCAGGGCGCTGGGGGGGGCACCCTGGGCAGCAATGTAATATACCTATTCTGGCTAAAATATATCACATATAGCCCCTGGGGCTATATGGATGTATTTAACCCCTGCCAGGTTCCAAAAAAAACGGGAGAAGAAGCCCGCCGAAAAGGGGGCGGGGCCTATTCTCCTCAGCACACAGCGCCATTTTCCTGCCCAGCTCCGCTGCGAGGAAGGCTCCCAGGACTCTCCCCTGCACTGCACTACAGAAACAGGGTAAAAACAGAGAGGGGGGGCACTTATTGGCGATATTTATAATATTTGAGCTGCTATAAAGGGAACACACTTATTAAGGTTGTCCCTATATATATTTATAGCGCTTGGGTGTGTGCTGGCAAACTCTCCCTCTGTCTCCCCAAAGGGCTAGTGGGGTCCTGTCTTCTATCAGAGCATTCCCTGTGTGTCTGCTGTGTGTCGGTACGTGTGTGTCGACATGTATGAGGACGATGTTGGCGTGGAGGCGGAGCAATTGCCTGTAATGGTGATGTCACCCCCTAGGGAGTCGACACCAGAATGGATGGCTTTGTTTATGGAATTACGGGATAGTGTCAGCACGCTACAAAAGTCGGTTGACGACATGAGACAGCCGGCAAACCAGTTAGTACCTGTCCAGGCGTCTCAGACACCGTCAGGGGCTGTAAAACGCCCTTTACCTCAGTCGGTCGACACAGACCCAGACACTGACACTGAATCCAGTGTCGACGGTGAAGAAACAAACGTATTTTCCAGTAGGGCCACACGTTATATGATCACGGCAATAATGGAGGCTTTGCATATCTCTGATACTGCAAGTACCACAAAAAGGGGTATTATGTGGGGTGTGAAAAAACTACCGATAGTTTTTCCTGAATCAGAGGAACTGAATGAAGTGTGTGATGAAGCGTGGGTTACCCCAGATAGAAAACTGCTAATTTCAAAGAAGTTATTGGCATTATACCCTTTCCCGCCAGAGGTTAGGGCGCGCTGGGAAACACCTCCTAGGGTGGATAAGGCGCTCACACGCTTATCAAAGCAAGTGGCGTTACCGTCTCCTGATACGGCCGCCCTCAAGGATCCAGCTGATAGGAGGCTGGAGAATACATTAAAAAGTATATACACACATACGGGTGTTATACTGAGACCAGCAATCGCCTCAGCCTGGATGTGCAGTGCTGGCGTGGCTTGGTCGGAGTCACTGTCTGAAAATATTGATACCCTGGATAGGGACAGTATTTTACTGACTATAGAGCAGTTAAAGGATGCATTTCTTTATATGCGAGATGCACAGAGAGATATTTGCACTCTGGCATCAAGAGTAAGTGCGATGTCCATATCTGCCAGAAGAAGTTTATGGACGCGCCAGTGGTCAGGTGATGCGGATTCCAAACGACATATGGAAGTATTGCCGTATAAGGGGGAGGAATTATTTGGGGTCGGTCTATCGGATCTGGTGGCTACGGCAACAGCCGGAAAATCCACCTTTTTACCCTAGGTCACCTCCCAGCAGAAAAAGCCGCAGGCTTTTCAGCCGCAGTCCTTTCGTTCCTATAAGAACAAACGAGCAAAAGGACATTCCTATTTGCCCCGAGGCAAAGGAAAGGGTAAGAGACTGCAACAAGCAGCTCCTTCCCAGGAGCAGAAGCCCTCCCCGGCTTCTACAAAGGCGTCAGCATGACGCTGGGACCTTACAAGCAGACTCAGGGGCGGTGGGGGGTCGCCTCAAACATTTCAGCGCACAGTGGGCTCACTCGCAGGTGGACCCCTGGATCCTGCAGGTAGTATCTCAGGGTTACAGGTTGGAATTCGAGAAGTCCCCTCCTCGCCGTTTCCTAAAGTCTGCTTTGCCAACGTCTCCCTCCGACAGGGCGACGGTATTGGAGGCCATTCACAAGCTGTATTCTCAGCAGGTGATAGTCAAGGTACCCCTCCTACAACAGGGACAGGGGTATTACTCCACGCTATTTGTGGTACCGAAGCCGGACGGCTCGGTAAGATCGATTCTAAATCTAAAATCTCTGAACCTGTACATACAAAAATTCAAGTTCAAGATGGACTCACTCAGAGCAGTGATAGCGAATCTGGAAGAAGGGGATTTTATGGTGTCCTTGGACATCAAGGATGCTTACCTTCATGTTCCAATTTGTCCTTCACACCAAGGGTACCTCAGGTTCGTGGTCCAAAACTGTCATTATCAGTTTCAGACGCTGCCGTTTGGATTGTCCACGGCACCCCGGGTCTTTACCAAGGTAATGGCCGAAATGATGATCCTTCTTCGAAGAGAAGGCGTCTTAATTATCCCTTACTTGGACGATCTCCTGATAAGGGCAAGATCCAGAGAACAGCTGGAGGTCGGAGTAGCACTAACCCAAGTAGTGCTCCAACAACACGGGTGGATTCTGAATTTTCCAAAATCCCAACTGATCCCGACGACACGTCTGTTGTTCCTAGGGATGATTCTGGACACTGTTCAGAAAAAGGTATTTCTTCCGGAGGAGAAAGCCAGGGAGTTATCCGATCTAGTCAGGAACCTCCTAAAACCAGGAAAAGTATCTGTGCATCAATGCACAAGAGTCCTGGGAAAAATGGTAGCTTCTTACGAAGCGATTCCATTCGGCAGATTCCATGCACGAACTTTTCAGTGGGATCTGCTGGACAAATGGTCCGGATCGCATCTGCAGATGCATCAGCGGATAAAATTGTCCACAAGGACAAGAGTGTCTCTGCTATGGTGGTTGCAGAGTGCTCATCTGTTAGAGGGCCGCAGATTCGGCATACAGAACTGGGTCCTAGTGACCACGGATGCCAGCCTGAGAGGCTGGGGAGCGGTCACACAGGGAAGAAACTTCCAGGGCGTGTGGTCAAGCCTGGAGACGTCTCTTCACATAAATATACTGGAGCTAAGAGCAATCTACAATGCTCTAAGCCTGGCAAAACCTCTGCTTCAGGGTCAGCCGGTGTTGATTCAGTCGGACAACATCACGGCAGTCGCCCACGTAAACAGACAGGGCGGCACAAGAAGCAGGAGGGCAATGGCAGAAGCTGCAAGAATTCTCCGCTGGGCAGAAAATCATGTGTTAGCACTGTCAGCTGTGTTCATCCCGGGAGTGGACAACTGGGAAGCAGACTTCCTCAGCATTCACGATCTGCACTCGGGAGAGTGGGGACTTCATCCAGAAGTCTTCCACATGATTGTGGTCCATTGGGAAAGACCAATGGTGGACATGATGGCGTCCCGCCTCAACAAAAAACTGGACAGGTATTGCGCCAGGTCAAGAGACCCTCAGGCAATAGCTGTAGACGCTCTGGTAACACCATGGGTGTACCAGTCAGTGTATGTGTTTCCTCCTCTGCCTCTCATACCAAAAGTACTGAGAATTATACGGCAAAGGGGAGTAAGAACGATACTCGTGGCTCCGGATTGGCCAAGAAGAACTTGGTACCCGGAACTTCAGGAGATGCTCACGGAAGATCCGTGGCCTCTACCTCTAAGACGGGACCTGCTTCAGCAGGGACCGTGTCTATTCCAAGACTTACCGCGGCTGCGTTTGACGGCATGGCGGTTGAACGCCGAATCCTAAGGGAAAAAGGCATTCCGGAAGAGGTCATCCCTACCAGGAAGGAGGTGACTGCACAACATTATCATATACAGCCCCCGGTTGTGCCCCCAGTGGCACCGTGGGATCTTAATGTAGTTTTGGATTTTCTCAAATCCCATTGGTTTGAGCCACTCAAATCGGTGGATTTGAAATATCTTACATGGAAAGTAACCATGCTACTGGCCCTGGCTTCAGCCAGGAGAGTGTCAGAATTGGCGGCTTTATCGTATAAAAGCCCATATCTGATTTTCCATTCGGACAGGGCAGAACTGCGGACGCGTCCTCACTTTCTGCCTAAGGTGGTTTCAGCGTTTCACCTGAACCAGCCTATTGTGGTGCCTGCGGCTACTAGCGATTTGGAGGATTCCAAGTTGCTGGACGTTGTCAGAGCATTGAAAATATATATTTCAAGGACGGCTGGAGTCAGAAAATCTGACTCGCTGTTTATACTGTATGCACCCAACAAGCTGGGTGCTCCTGCTTCTAAGCAGACGATTGCTCGTTGGATTTGTAGCACAATTCAACTTGCACATTCTGTGGCAGGCCTGCCACAGCCTAAATCTGTCAAGGCCCATTCCACAAGGAAGGTGGGCTCATCTTGGGCGGCTGCCCGAGGGGTCTCGGCATTACAACTCTGCCGAGCAGCTACGTGGTCAGGGGAGAACACGTTTGTAAAATTCTACAAATTTGATACCCTGGCTAAGGAGGACCTGGAGTTCTCTCATTCGGTGCTGCAGAGTCATCCGCACTCTCCCGCCCGTTTGGGAGCTTTGGTATAATCCCCATGGTCCTGACGGAGTCCCAGCATCCACTAGGACGTCAGAGAAAATAAGATTTTACTTACCGATAAATCTATTTCTCGTAGTCCGTAGTGGATGCTGGGCGCCCATCCCAAGTGCGGATTGTCTGCAATACTTGTACATAGTTATTGTTACAAAAAAATCGGGTTGTTATTGTTGTGAGCCGTCTGTTCAGAGGCTCCTACGTTTGTCATACTGTTAACTGGGTTCAGATCACAAGTTGTACGGTGTGATTGGTGTGGCTGGTATGAGTCTTACCCGGGATTCAAAATCCTTCCTTATTGTGTACGCTCGTCCGGGCACAGTATCCTAACTGAGGCTTGGAGGAGGGTCATAGGGGGAGGAGCCAGTACACACCACCTAGTGGTCAAACTTTTAAAATTTTGTGCCCTGTCTCCTGCGGAGCCGCTATTCCCCATGGTCCTGACGGAGTCCCAGCATCCACTACGGACTACGAGAAATAGATTTATCGGTAAGTAAAATCTTATTTTCTCTTACCTGCTCTTGCATTGTACTGGTTAACGAAACTGAGTTAAAGCTTTAGCCTGTTGGTGCTTCTGGATCAAGATCCACTCTACCCCCCAATGTTTCTCTGTGGATTCCAATGTACCTCGCAGAAAGAGAGCTAACAATGGTAAGTCTACCACAACTCTCCTTTTTCACTGAATAAATAGTAGTCCCTCGAAATGTCTCACTAGCGACTCTGTCTTTCCAGATCTATCCTGAAACACTTCCTAACTATGGGCCTAATTCTGAGTTGATCGCAGCAGCAAATTTGTTAGCAGTTGGGCAAAACCATGTGCACTGCAGGGGGGACAGATATAACATTTGCAGAGAGAGTTAGATTTGGTGGGGTGTATTCAAACTGAAATCTAAATTGCAGTGTAAAAATAAAGCAACCAGTATTTACCCTGCACAGAAACAATATAACCAACCCAAATCTAACTCTCTCTGCAAACGTTATATCTGCCCCCCCCCCCCTGCAGTGCACATGGTTTTGCCCAGTTGCTAACAAACTTGCTGCTGCGATCAACTCAGAATTATCCCCTATATTAACATTGAGCAGGCTTATTTCAGTTGCTTGGTATCCGCTCCTGGTTCCATCCTGCTTCTGTACAGTGCTTTTTCTATGATTGAAGCCAAAACAAGTACTGTGGAAGGGATCAGTACGAGATCCCTGCGGTCAGGAGACCAACGCCGGGATTCTGGCGGTGAGCACATCGTGTCCCCTCGCGGGCCCGCTGCGCTCTGGCCCGGTGGTGACCTTTGGTCACTGCAGGTTTCTATTTCCCTCCGGATGGTGACGTGGACCACCACCCAAGAGGGGTAGCCGGCCGGCGGTTACGACTTCAACCACCGGTATTTCAGCTGGGGTCTGTATCCTGACCACCAGGATCCCGACATGCGGTCAATTGACTGCCTCCCCTGTGGAGCACTTAGTGTATGATCTTTTCATACTTGCCCAGTGTTACCTGTGTAATGCGATGTATGTACAGAACACCGACCTTCTGTTTAGGTGGTCCACTTTAAAATGTTTACAGCCAGTACTGCTCACTGAGGTAGCAGACATACCCTGGTATACCTGGGACCGACAACCAATCTTACAGCATTAGAATGGTGCGTCGCTGAAACCAATATGAGAGAACTTCCTGTTACAGATAAAAACCTGCTACCTAGGTTAGAGACTGGAAAATAAGGGAACAGGAGGAGCAGCAAACTTTACCATTCAAGGCTGTGTTCTTATATGCCTAAATGTACCGAACTTAGAAGCAACTTCAATCGTAAGGGCTGTCATAGAGTACTGAGGGAGAAACATTGTTCCAGTTTTTTGTATAGATGATTGATGTGTACATTTATAACACAATAATTAATGCACTTAAATTATTCACCAGATTTACGGTTTCTTTTTTGTATTGTTTTGTATTGTTTTTGTTGTTAAGGAAAATGGTGAAGTGAGTTGTTATAGCCATTGGTGACTTTGGGAATGTTATACCTCGTTTATACCAAATGAGGCGGGTTGACCCGAGAGCCTGCCTCTGCACGTCGCCGCCGCCGTTGTTTCCAACCCGGCATATTGCCAGGTTGGTGATGTCATCGATGACGAGCGGGGATGGCGCTTGGAGATCCCATGATCTCCAAGCGCCGCCCATCCACACAGAGTCAACGGGAAACAGGACGCATCGAGCAGGGTTGAACCCTGCAAGGTTATAATACCGGGTCGCTCATCCCGGATTATTCCAACTGGGCCCTTTTACACCGCCCAGCAACACAGGTTATGCATGCTCATGTGCAATAACCAATTTTTTCTTTTTACTTTTATAACATGTTTCGAAGAGCTTGGTCATAGATTGAATAGAACTACTGTAAGAAAGTCATGCTCTATCTGCTCGTGGAAGACTGAATGTGCTGAACTACTGATTATACAGATTTAGAAAGATGAGAAATTATATTCCTCACTTTAGGGAGTGTAACTGAAATCTTATCCAACTGAAAAATTATGTGTTTGTCAAACATTTAGGTTCTGTGTGTTTGTCACATATTTACTGTAGGTTCTAGGAAAGATTTAACCACTTAACCATCTTGTTCAGAAATCTAAATACAGTTTGAGGCAAAAAAATCTCCCAGATTTTAAAAGCTAACAACAAAGGCATGGTAAATGCTATTCAAAATTTTAGTACATAATCTAGAAGTGCACCGAATACAGTTTCTATTCAATTAATTTTGAGCATTATATTGTCCAGATGGTGGCCTTCAGTCGTAATACATATTTGTAGTTTATATCTGACTTTTCGCATCACTTGGTTGGTCATTTCCGGAGTTATCGCTGCAAAGTCCTGATGAAGCTCATTTTCATTTGTCTGGCTACATTAACAAGCAGAATATTCATTACTGAGCGGAACAATCCTCATCAGCTTCATGAGAGGCCTCTACACAGCCAACGGAGCCATCTGAGGGCTGAGCTCTACAAACATCGACCAAGGACCATTAATGAACTGAAGGCTGCTATATGCCATGAATTGATGATATGATATATATTCAAAACCAATTGAAAATAAACTGTATTCCGTTTCCTTTTAGATTATATATGAACAATCCGAATAGCGTTCACCGTGGCCTTTTTGTTAACCTTTAAAATCTGGGATTTTTTTATTTTATTTTTTAATGCCTCACCCTGTAGTTTTAGTTAAATCAAACTTCTGGCAGAGTTCTAAGAAGTACTGTGGTACATACTGCGTTATGGGAACGCTGGAGGATTTCTTTCTATGTTACTTCTCTATAATGAGTGCTCAGAAATAATGGAAGCTGAAGGAAGGGTGCTAAAAGTACACAAAAGGCACAACATGATTTATTAGCATAAACCCTTCATCCATTGTTCTCAGCTGCAATACAATACAGAGAACAATACAGCAGGGGATTAAGTCATTACAGCAGAGGATTAAGTCCGACTGGACAGTCTCCGTTAATCCTATTAAAGGTCAAGATAAACGTGGACCCATCTGTAGGTATAAAACCATATATGAAATCACTGTCAAGTCAGGTCACGAAATTTGGTTTATTTTGGATTTTTGTTATGTTTATTTAGGCTACTCGTGCAATTCACCAATATTCTGATGGGGATAAGGGCCTGATTCAGACTGCTGCAGCTACGATCTCGTTGACAGTGATTGAGTGAAAATATGCAAATGGTGCAGCTGCTGGGATTTGTACTGTGGCGCCCACTGGCAGCATCTCCAATCCGCCAAAGACGCAACCATCGGACGCACATTGATCGATCACAGACCTTCTAAAGTAACCCCATGGTCGCATAGCAAAGCCGTCAAAAGTAAGACACCGCAGACATTTTTATTGTGTGCAGGGTCGCAGTTGCAAAACATGTGCGATATGCCTTGAGTGGCCGCTACCTGTTACCACCCACAAACACTCCCTGTCTGTCAATCACTGCAAGTAAAGCCTTACTACGACCCGCCATTGCAGGACCATCACGGTAGACACATGCGCAGTAGCAAGAACAAACGCTCCACTGCGTCTGACATGGACATTGCGCCATCGCTGAATCTGGCCTGAAGTCAGAAGTAAAAATTACATCCAAGCAATCAAGGTGATCCGTCATTTTATCTCATCACTTGGAGAGATGCACGTTATACAATTGAGACCAGCAAATTTTACAACTCTTTCAAATGCTCACTATTTTTTTATTGTGTTACTTTTAGAAAATTAGCCCCCTGTATAACTACACATGCATCATTTATTGGGAGTGGTGGGAATGTAAATGCACTATAATGTTTTAAAGGAAAAGTAAAGAAAGTTCAATATATATATATAATCTAATACGAAATATGGGATATCGTAACTACTGCCCCCGCAGTCCTCGCGGTGGCTTGGGGGCGAGGGGCTGCGGGGGCGCCACTGATTTCCAGCAGACTGACATGCGGACGAGCGTCCGCATGTCAGTCTGCTTTCTCCTTCCCTCCGCCGCTTGTTGGAGGGACACGGAGGGCACAGCCTCTCCTGTGTCCCTCCTGCTGCATCATCTCCGGCGGCCGCGGGTCTGATAGGGAGAAGTGCCGTCCGTGAGCTCTAATTGGCTCACGAACCGGCACTTCCCCCTATTAGACCCGCGGCCGCCGGAGATGATGCAGCAGGAGGGACACAGGAGAGGCTGTGCCCTCCGTGTCCCTCCAAAAAGCGGCGGCGGCGGCGGGGGGGGGGGGATGATATTTGGCACTGGAGGGAATATCTGGCACTGGGGGGAATAACTGGCAGGGGAGGGATATCTGGCACTGGGGCATTGTCTGGCACTGGGGGCATATATGGCACTGGGGCATTATCTGGCACTGGGGGGGAATATCTGGCGTGGGGGTGGATGTCTGGCACTGGGGGGAATAACTGGCAGGGGGGGGATATCTGGCACTGGGGCATTATCTGGCACTGGGGGGGAATAACTGGCAGGGGGGGGTATCTGGAACTGGGGCATTATCTGGCACTGGGGGCATATATGGCACTGTGGGGGAATATCTGGCAGGGGGGGGATATCTGGCACTGGGGCATTATCTGGCACTGGGGGCATATATGACACTGGGGGGGAATAACTGGCAGGGGGGGATACCTGGCACTGGGGCATTATCTGGCACTGGGGGCATATATGACACTGGGGGGGAATAACTGGCAGGGGGGGGGATATCTGGCACTGGGGCATTATCTGGCACTGGGGGCATATATGGCACTGAGGGGGAATATCTGGCACTAGGGGCATATATGGCACTGGAGGGGGGGAATATCTGGCACCGGGGGCATATATGGCACTGGGGGGGGGATATCTGGCACTGGGGGCATATCTGGCACTGGGGGCATATTTGGCACTGGGGGGGAATATATGGCACTGGGGGCATATTTGGCACTGGGGGGGAATATATGGCACTGGGGGCATATGTGGCACTGGGGGGGAATATCTGGCACTGGGGGCATATGTGGCACTGGGGGGGTATATGTGTACCTGGCACATGGGGGGGGGGCTATATTTGGCACTGGGGCATGTGAGTACCTGGCACCATGGGGGAATATCTGGCACTGGGGACATATGTGGCACTGGGAGCACAGCCCTAGCAACGAGCATGACACACAGTGCATGAAACACCTGGCAACGAGCATGACACACAGTGCATGAAACACCTGGCAACGAGCATGACACCCAGTGCATGAAACCCCTGGCAACGAGCATGACACCCTGAGCATGAAAACCCCTGGCACCGTGCATGGAACCAAGAGCATGAAACCCCTGGCAACGAGCATGACACCCAGTGCATGAAACCCCTGACAACGACCAGGTAATTGAAAAGTAATTAGAAGCCTTACTGTAGGACTTAATGTGTAATGGGCATTACGGTGTGTGGCATAATGTATCACGGACATTGCGGTGTGTGTCATAATGTGTCACAGGCATTACGGTGTATGGTATACTATATCGTGGGCATTGTGATATGTTTTATAATGTCTCAGGGTCATTGCAGTGTGTGGCATAATGTATCACGGACATTGCGGTGTGTGTCATAATGTGTCAGGCATTACGGTGTGTGGTATACTATATCACGGGCATTGTAGTATGTGGTATAATGTCTCAGGGTCATTGCAGTGTGGCATAATACATAACGGGCATTGCGGTGTGTGGCATAGGGTGTAACGGGCAGGGCATTGCGGTATGTGTCACAGGCATTACGGTGTATGGTATACTATATCACGGGCATTGTGGTATAATGTATCACGGACATTGCGGTGTGTGTCATAATGTGTCACAGACATTGTATGTGCTACAATGTATCAGGGGCATTGCAGTGTGTAGCATAATGTGTAACGGGCATTGCGATTCCTGTCATAATGTGTCACAGGCATTACGGTGTGTGGCATAATGTGTCACGGGCATTACGGTGTGTGGCATAATGTGTCGGGGGCATTACAGTGTGTGCATATTGTGTCGTGCATTATTGTGTGTGGAATAATGTCTAAGGGCATTGCAGTATGTGGCATAATGTATACTGGGCATTACTATAATGAGGAAAAATGACAAATAATGTAAGGGGCATGAATCAGGATTATTTTTCTTTCCTGTGGTGGCCAACGTATGGGCGTGCAGGTTGCAGAACTGGGGTATAAGGTAGTCTTTTCCTGCAATGCCACGCCCCTTTATGCGAAACCACGCCCATTCCAACGAAACCACACCCCTTATTTTGCGGCGCGCGCATATTTATCCCTTTCTTGCTCCCAATTATGTAGCATGAAGGAGGGGGGGGGGGCGCCGAAGAATTTTTTGGCTTGGGGGAGAAAAATTTCTAGTTACGCCACTGGATATGGTCAACATGCTGGCTGTCAGGATCTCTGCAGTCTGAGTACCGATGCTGGAATCCCGATAGGGTCAGGAGATCGACCCCGGAATCCTGTCAGGGTCAGAAGATCGGCGCCGGAATACCGACTGTAAGTATAGCGACCGGGGGATGTGGAGGTTAGATTTAAGTGTTCCCCAGGCAGGGGGGGAGGGGGTAAATATTACCTTGCCCTGTCGTGATGCTGGCGTCATTCATACTGAACCCCAGATATATATTATTATATTTTTGCTGCCCTTCATTTCTCCAGCAGCACGTGCAGACATTGGCGCTGCGAATATGCTTATTTAACAGTTTTCTATAGCATATCCTACACATTCGCGTGCCAGTAAAATGCACTATCGTGTAGAGTATTGCTGATGTTGACGCACTTGAGCGATATTTTTATGGTCGTCTATTGCACATGCATCCGCAGTCCGTCTGCAGAGAGTCTCACTTGCATTTGAGTCGCACAGTCTTGTCTTGAAAATGTATTGGGCATTCCTGGGTGGTGACTGAGAGGTAGCTATGTGGGCGCATGGAGGTTGACGTGTTGTGGGAGTGTTGCAGAGTAGAATTGAAGTGCTGGAGAAATAGTAGTTTATCCCAAATATTCCATTTTCACACACATTCTGAATATCCCAAAAAAATCTGTGCATCAGAAATGTACAGTGAATGCTCACACTGTATGCGTATATCTATTTACTGTTGTTTTTTTTGCATATTAAAAATGAAAAATAAAAACAGGACAGCACTGCATTTAATAACTTGAAAAAATGTATAATGTTGTTTGGCTATTTAATAGTAACGCCATAAAACAATATTACACAGATTAAAACATAACGAATGTAAGTAATAAGTACATTACAATTGAACGTTCATGTGAACAAAATCATAGAATCCTACAAAAAAAGTGCAATCCTGGGTTATCCGGAAGGAATGTCATGTAATGAGATCAGCAAACTCGGAAGGAATAAACCATAGCTGTTATATTAAGCTTTCATCCAACTAATTATTGCATAAGTCATTGGGGGTCATTCCGACCCATTCACACGCAGCGGTTTGTCGCTGCGGTGTGAAAGGGTCCGGAAGGCACTTGTGCGGCGGCAGCACTGCGCATGCGCGATGTTGCCCGGCGACAGGGGTCGCTGGGTTACGTCCAGGACAATTAAGAAAGCGGTCGCAGAGCTGACCACAAGAAGATTGACAGAAAGAAGGCAGACCTGGGCATCGCCGAAGCGTTTCCAGACGTTTTTGGGGAGCAGATTAGAAAATGCAGGCGTGTCCAGGAGAACGGAGGGCGGATGTCTGACGTCAAAGCCGGCCCCAGCATCGCTGGATCCGTCGCACAGGATAAGTATGTCCAGGGCTGGTCTTGTTTTACTTTACATTTTTTTAGCTTAGCATGGCTGCACAAGCGATTGCATCCCTGCTAAGCTAAAATACACTCCCCCATAGGCGTGGACTGTTGATCGCAGCAGCAGCAAAAAGTTGCTGGCTGCGATCAACTCGGAATGACCACCATAGTGCCTAATTCAGACCTGATCGTAGCAGCAAATTTGTTAGCAGATGGGCAAAACCATGTGCACTGCAGGGGGGGGCAGATATAACGTGCAGAGAGAGTTAGATTTGGGTGGGGTGTTTTCAAACTGAAATCTAAATTGCAGTGTAAAAATAAAGCAGCCAGTATTTACCATGCACAGAAACAATCTAACTCTCTTTCCACATGTTACATTTGCCCCGCCTGCAGTACACACTGGGGGTAATTCCAAGTTGATCGCAGCAGGAAATTTTTTAGCTGTTGGGCAAAACCATGTGCACTGCAGGGGAGGCAGATATAACATGTGCAGAGAGAGTTAGATTTGGGAGGGTTATTTTGTTTCTGTGCAGGGTAAATACTGGCTGCTTTATTTTTACACTGCAATTTAGATTGCAGATTAAACACACCCCACCCAAATCTAACTCTCTCTGCACATGTTATATCTGCCTCCCCTGCAGTGCACATGGTTTTGCCCAACTGCTACAAAATTTCCTGCTGCGATCAACTTGGAATTACCCCCACTGTTTTGGCCATTTGCTAACAAAGTTGCTGCTACGATCAGGTCTGAATTAGGCCCATTGTGCTAAATACAAATGAACAGCATTTATCTCACCAATAGTAGTGATTGTGGTAACGTCAACTCAGCACCAAGCTGAAAACCACTAAGGCAGTGGTTCCCAAACTCTGTCCTCAAGGCACCCTAACAGTCCAGGTTTTAAGGATATCCATGGCTGAGCACAGATGGTTAAATCAAATAGACTGAGGTGCTAATCAATTCACTGTGACCAAGCATGGTTATCCTTAAAGCCTTGGGCCATTAGGGTGCCTTGAGGACTGAGTTTGGGAACCACTGCTCTAGAGTGTTATGTTTTCAAGTGCAGAGTCCATGGCAGGGAGAAATGCTGGTTGGTAAGCCGCCATTACTCTAGCTGGCTGTGTGCACATAAGTCAGCCAGAGCCGTGGTGCCAGGGTATCCCCGTTTCCAGTATGATCCAAATGGTGTCAGTTTGCGTATTAGCTGTACAGTATTGGCTTGCAAGTATTGACTCGTATGTGAAATACCGGCGCTGCTAACTCTGGGCTTTAGTGGTTATCCATATTGCTGCTGTATTGATGATGGTATTGGGATCCTGGCAGTCAGAATACCGACACTTTGTAGTTGAGTATTTTAAACCTCCACCACTACCTCCCCTAACCCTCCCTCCCAGCAGCCTAACCCTGCCCCCCACCCCCGCAGCCTAACCCTAACCTCCCCCATACTGCCAAAACCAAACCTAAACACCCCCTCCCTTCCTGTGGTCTAACCCCAACCAGCATCAGTATTTCATGTGTTGGCATCCCGAACGTCGGTATGCTGACCGGATCCCCTGTTGATGCAAATATGGTTTTTTTTAGCTATTGCATTTTTAGTTTTTTTGTATTGTATTGTAAAAGGGATCATTGTGGGAATTGATTAAATAAATCGTTATAATTCTTAGTCACTTCCTCAGAGAGTGTGCAGCTATTTTCCTTAAACATTTTCTGCACCTGTAACATATTTAATAAATAAAGGGTAATTGGAACCAGTTGCTGGTATGTGGTGTTCCGTGTATAGTAAGTGTGTTTCTAATATAGTAGGTGCATTTTGCTATCAGACTGTTATGCTTTCCATCATGGAATACTTTCACAAGGAGTTACGTGACAGTCTTGGGTAGGGCATGTTTATGGATTACATAGAGAAAACAGATTGGGCGTCTGCATGCGGAAAAAAAACACAAAACAAAAACAAGTGTGCTCTTTCATTCTGCCAGAACGCCCACAAATTTTCCATTTCCAAATGCTTAAAACCTATTCCGTCATAGTTCCCCTTTCAATCAAAATATCTGTTCCATTAACACCAGTCTATTCCTATTTATCCATTTGCACTGCTAACCTCTGTTTCTTACAAAACACAAAGTTGTATCTCTTTAATTCATACAACCTGTTTAATAGGAGTGATGTAAATCATTGCACATCAGGCAGGGGGAAAGCCCCTTAGGGTTGGTCTTTTCCTATATTGCGTTCCTCTCTTAAATAAATAAGACAAGAGCAGGGGTATAGCATGGGGCGCCAGCATGGGAGGGTAATTTAATTTTATTATATAAGGGATTATCAGTAAAGTGCACTAACTATCCATCTGTCCACTGCAGAATGACGGTGGGGGCACCTATGGGTGTGCCCCCATTCAGAATGCATTGGGTGTATGTTGCATAGAGACAGCACTCAACCTCTCTCACCATATGGGGCAAAACGCTACACATGCCGTTCCTCTGCTTTCTTATCTGCGCCTTAGTGCAGTGGTTCCCAAACTTTTTTGAACCACGGTGCCCTAGAGTACTAGGATTTATTTTTTTTGCGGCACCCCTAGGCCAAAAGTTTCTTATTGAAAAATTTAGAAAGGAATATTACCGTATATACTCGAGTATAAGCCGACTTTTTCAGCACTTTTTTTGTGCTGAAAAGCCCCTTCGGCTTATACTCGAGTCAGTATTTAGGAGGGACACGGAGGGCACAGCGCGCGGCTCTCCTGTGTCCCTCCTGCGTCTCCAGCGGCAGCGGCGTGTGTGTGTTAAAGGAAGTGCACGAACCGGCACTTCCTTTAACACACACTCGCTGCTGCCGCCGGAGACGCAGGAGGGACACAGGAGAGCAGCGCGCTGTGCCCTCCGTGTCCCTCCTTTAGAAGACAGTGCGGGAGCGACGGAGGGTAAGTAACTGGCACTGTGGGCATATCTGGCAGCATGAGTGCATATCTGGCACTGTGGGGCATATCTGGCAGCATGAGGGCATATCTGGCACTGTGGGGCATATCTGGCAGCATGAGGGCATATCTGGCACACCTGGCACTGTGGGGCATATCTGGCAGCATGAGGGCATATCTGGCACTGTGGGGCATATCTGGCACTGTGGGGCATATCTGGCAGCATGAGGGCATATCTGGCACATCTGGCACTGTGGGGCATATCTGGCAGCATGAGGTCATATCTGGCAGCATGAGGGCATATCTGGCACTGTGGGGCATATCTGGCAGCATGAGGGCATATCTGGCACATCTGGCACTGTGGGGCATATCTGGCAGCATGAGGTCATATCTGGCACATCTGGCACTGTGGGGCATATCTGGAAGCATTAGGGCATATCTGGCACTGTGGGGCATATCTGGCACATCTGGCATTGTGGGGCATATCTGGCAGCATGAGGGCACATCTGGCACTGTGGGGCATATCTGGCAGTATGAGGGCATATCTGGCACTGTGGGGGCGTATCTGGCACTATGAGGGCTGTGTACGGGTAGAGCTGCATTTCCCACCCTATGCTTATACTCGAGTCAATAAGTTTTCCCAGGTTTTTGTGGTAAAATTAGGTGCCTCGGCTTATATTCGGGTCGACTTATACTCGAGTATATACGGTAAATGAAATTAGGTAAATTGTGTTTATATATCATCCTTAGGCTCAATTGTGTGGTGAGGGACAGAGTCTGCTTCTGTTTGTTCACATATGTTATGATTGCCAACCACTAGCACTGGTTTTGAATATTACATTGACTGTAAATAATTTGAATTGGTCCTGGATCACCAACGCAGGGCATCCCTGCAAGTGTCCCGAGGAACCCCTGGGTGACTCAGCACTCAGTTTGAGAACCACTGACTTAGTCTACTTTTATCTCCTGTTATATCTTTTCTCCCATCTTCTAGCAAATACCCTCACCAGCCACTTTTTGCACTGTTTTTATTGCCTGCTCCACCCCACGCCCCACCCCTCCTACCACTTCTGCTCTCTTCAACACTAACCTCTATCCTCCTCTTTTCCTGGAGTCCTGGATGAACCTAAGGATGGTTGGTAAGTACATTCTTCATATGTTATTATATAACCCAGTGGTTCCCACACATTCTTAAATCACGGCACCCTAGAGCATCAGCATTTTTTTCACGGCACCCCTTTCTATGAGAAGTTTTTTATTACTTTTATTACTTTGGAAAAAAACTATTTAATTAAGTAAATTATGCCTACCTGTCATCCTTAGGTTCAGTAATGTAGTGGTGTATAATTTTGCTTCTAATTGTCCACATGTTTTATGATAAGCAAAACCAGTGCTAGTGGCTGCCAATCACTTTGACGACAAATAATTTGATTTGTTCATGGACCACCAACCCGACATACTCCTGCAAGAGCCTTGCGACACCCCATGAGTGTAGCCCCGCCAAGATGCTGCGATTTGTGTGTCAATGTGGTGGTGCTAATATGACGTGATTCTATTATAGCGGCGCCATTTTGTCCCCACACCCTCATGCTAGACCTACAAATCATGGTCTTTGCCATGAGGGGAGGGGGGGAGGACGGGGGGCCTAAGGACATGGTGCCTGGCCTTGCCACAATCTACAATCTGCAGCATGGTAAGTGTGTGTGTAGTGTATGTTTGTGTGCTACATTTATAATATATGTATACTGTATTTATATACATATATATACACATGGAAACCCCCTGTAAAATTCTGTTTTTGCCCCTGCTGCTATTGTGAGTGGTGATCTGGTGGACCTTTCTGCAATAGATAACATCTACCCTTGTGCATCAAGCGAGCAGTGCCTACTGCTCTATGTCTAGGATTTCGTCAAGATCCCGCCGGACGGGATCCCGGCGCCCGGAATACCGACACCGGGATCCTGAATTGCACAATCCCGACATATTCTCCCTCTGTGGGTGTCCACGACACCCATAGAGGGAGAATAAATTAGTGTACCGAGCGTAGCGAGGCACCGTGCCCGCAGCGTGGCGAGCGCAGCAAGCCCGCAATGGGCTGCGTTGCGCTCGCCCCCCTGTCGGGATTGTGCCGGTCGGGATCCCAATGTTGGTATTCTGACCGCCGGGCTACCGTCTGGCGGGATCTCGTACTGATCCCCTATGTCTGTCTGTCATTACTATCTAGTTTTGTTTTGTTTTATGTTATCACTGCTTCCAATTGTAAAGCGCAACGAAATATATATATATATATATATATATATATAATATATAAAAACATCCGAACAACATTTAAAAGAACAACCAATTATTCATAAATATGGTGGCCTATTTCTCATTAATAGCACCTCTGTGGCAATACGTAACTATTTTATATATGTATATGGGAGGAACTTTACGTGTATAATACTCATTTCTTTAAGAACAACATGATCCTGTACAAACGATACATCAATGATATTTTAATAATATGGAACGGCAGCCTGGAACTTTTTATGGAATTTTTTAACTTTTTAGAAAGTAACGATATGAATCTCTCATTCACCTACAATACAAACAAAATCTCCATAGAATACTTGGATCTAGTATTACAGGTGAAGGATCGTCAGTGGTGACTAAAAACTTAATTAAAGGAGTAGATAAAAACAGCTACCTTCACTACCAAAGCAGCCATTCAAAGACATGGAAAGACAAAATCCCATACTCTCAGTTCCATAGAATTAAGCGGAATTGTAGTAAGAAAGAGGACTGCGACGAACAGGTAGCCGTCTACAAAAAAAGATTTGAAGAAAAATCATATCCAAAACTGATTCTGGACAAGGCCATTACAAGAACAAACACCTTAAAGAGGGAGGACCTTTTAGAGTATAAAAAGAAGGAAGCCTTAAAGGAATCCACTGCATTCATCACTACTTTTAACCAACATGAGAACCATATCAAATCATTCAGGGAACACTGGAGAATATTACTCATGGATCCTATTTTGAAAGAAATCCTCCCAGAAAAACCACAGATAGTCTTCCGCAAATCCAAGAATCTTAAAGACCATCTTGCACCCAGCATGCAACGTGATACCACCAAGGAGAGTACCAATCAAACATTTTTGAAATGCGTGGGAGCATTTAAATGTGGACGATGTAATATCTGCAAGTTCCTGAATCCAAACAGAAAAACATTTCATGATTCAGGGGATATTCAAGAATTCAAGATAAAGGAATTTCTAAACTGTAACACCAGCTCCGTCATATACTTATTGGAATGCACGTGTAAGAAGAAGTACGTTGGGAAAACCAAGAGGCCGCTAAAATTGAGGATCCAAGAACACGTCAGAAATATCAAAAACAAGATTGATACTCACCTCATCTACAGACATTTTATCTTGGAACATAAATCAAACCCAGAAGACATGACATTTAATGCCATTGAACACGTACAGACCGGTGAAAGAGGCGGAGATTTGGCAAACAAATAATCTCAACGAGAAATGTATTGGATCTATCAGCTAAACACGATGCACCCCACAGGATTTAATGAGGGTTATGAAATCGCCCCATTTTTATGAAGGTTCCTCACTACAAGTATTCTCTTCATTTTACCTTTACTCATTCACCACACTGATCATGTATATATGCACCTAATTATTAATATGTAGCTCAAAAATAAAAAACGTCTGACATCAAAATGAGTATTTTGTTTAAAGCCAACAGATACAGTCATACCACACTGGCTCCACGCCCAAACCCGCCCGATCTTGGAAGCTAGGCAGTGTTGGGCTTTATTAGTACCAAGGGGGAGACCACCTGGGAAGCTAAAGTACTGTAAAAAAAAAAAATAGGCATTGAACATTGTCATGTCAGAACAGAGCTTACATATATGCACACACATGGCTACTTAGGTGAGTGGGTATACTGAAGCACAGACAGGTGTGTGTGTGTGTGTGTGTGTGTGTGTGTGTGTGTGTGTGTGTGTGTGTACATACATGTGTATGTATATATGTGTTTGTATGTGTATATATATATATATATGTATGTACACACAGCACTACGTATAGTATGTATTTTTCACTAAGCTCACCTTCTAATTATACTAATAAGCACTATATACTGAAATGTGCAACACCTGAAATTATTATATCAATAATAATTTTAATGTCCACATCAATCATGCACTATTTTTTATAAATATTATAAGTAAACAACATTTACTTTAATATTTAATATTCATCTTTATTCCCTGTTTTATTCACCCTCTTTTTTCTATATACTCTCTATATGCTGCTATTAACTATTTATAAAATTACCTATCGTTTAGAAATAAATATACTTCCCCATTGGATCACTAGCTCTATCATACAAAAAGAGAAAATATATAATATATAGTTTATTTTCATGCTCAATCCATAGTAAAAGTATTTCAGTAATGCATAAGGATGATCCTGTGTGAAACGATACTGACTGCACTTCATTTTATTGTTTTTCATGAAACCGAGCCTGTAAAACAAACAACTAAGCATCTATGTCTGCATATACAGACTCCGCTAAAATGGCCGCTCGCAGTCCACTAAACTTCCTAGATGACATGCCCATAAAGATAACCAGGAAGAAGCGTCATATGACGTCGCGGACGCGCGCACCGGAAGTGGGGCACGTTTACTGAACACTGAGGACGGAAGTGGGGCATACAGCTCTGAACACAGCCGTCCCTATGTACGCGAAACCGGAAGTGGGGCGTTCGCGCATGCGCACTCCGCAGCCACCGATACAGGAAGTGTGGCGGAAGTGCAAATAATTTATGAAATCTTCTGCTACACTGTTTTTAGGAACTATTTAAGCTCGTTTTTTTAAATAATTAATATATGATGCCTCTCCTTAATCTACTGAATCAGCTCCATCTTTGTTCTTTGTTATTTATAAAAATCATAGTCATTTTATACCTACACAATGTTAATTAACAGGAAGTGATGTCACAATTAGAAACCCTTTTACAGCAGGTATATGTCTGTCCTGCACACTTGGTCATTACCCCTTGATGAAGTCAGACTGACGAAACGCGTTGGGATTTCCTGTATGACCCTCTATTTTAAGTTAAGCGATTTTTTTACCTAATTACTAGTTCCATTTTTTATCCTTTTTATGTCTTAAGAAAGTTTTTATATATATATTGTTCGATACATATTTAACCCCTTTTTTTATTACTCACATATACCATTTTACCATTTTTATGATATATGTAGTTATGTGTTGAGAAATATTTTCTTTTTAAAAGTAGTGTTCTTATGTATTTTGACAAATAAATTGTTCATACTTTTTTACAAAAAATAGTTTTTACCATGTCCTTTATAAATCGCATTTTAGTCCTCTAAATTTTTTTTATATAAACACCATTTGGTCGCCAGTACCCTTACCTATCCGTACTCATCCTAACACTATACAGCATCTTACCAATGCTGAAATTCTAGGGGACGGCAGACGCCCTATTATTCATAAGGGAGTGTTTTTATGTACATGTGTTTTTATAAAATTCTCTAGGTGATTTTCCCCTCACAAGTGGCGCTATACTCCTATTATACATATCTAATACTGGTTCAAGTTGTTTAGCTGCCTGGTGTTGTGGTAAAAAAAACTGAAATATGTTCAGAATCAATGAACGCACTGATAAGAGAAATGATTGGTGCCAAAAAATATTTAGTGAAGACAAGTTGGCTGACATCCCATCCCCCTCCAGGGATTTAGATGATCTATTTTGGGACATGGAGAGACTTTTGGTAAAAGAAATTAAAACATGGTGGGATATAAAAGGTTTGGAACACTACATTTCAGTTAATAGGGTACCCAGAGGACTGAGACTTGTTAAACAACCTACCATTGGGACTGCAGACCCAGAGTTTATGGAAAAATGGGACTCTACCCTACATACTTGTTCGATGAATTTAATGAAGCTACTCATTACCGAGAGAAGGAAAAATGTATCTTCTATAGAGAAAGACATAAAGGATAAGGAAATTGAATTGGAACCTTACAAAACTAAAGAGGACTATAAAATTAATGAAAAGGTTCTCAATAAGAAAATAGAACGCATAGAGGAAGAGGTCATACGGGGCAAAGAAAAGAAGTTTCTTCGCAATAAGGATGACTATGAAAAAGGAAAAACAAAGAATTGGACCAGATTTAATAACATGAACAGATCTAATCATGGGAACTACGTATGGAAAACAGTACCACGGAGAGGCAAACCGAACAATAGAGGTGAATCATATCCTACACAAAAGATCAAAACGTATAACAGATTCTATACTTTACAAAGATTGAGATCTACAGACGAGAGAGATTTTTTATCCCCACGCCTAGGAGCCCGGCCAAAAAACACGTTCAGAGGTACGCTACAAGAAGAATCCGTACATGCGTCCCCACTAAAGAAGCGCCATGTAGAAGAAGAGAGAGAAGATCACAACATCAAAAGAAGAAACATACAATAATAGACCCAAAAGAAAAGGGGATATTCAACATTTCCAAGCATACACTGACGAATCACGAAACTTCATTATTAAGCAGAGGATTACCATTTGCACCCACAGAAAAACTTAATAAATTTGAGACTTTCATAGACTTGAATAAATTTGTTCGCAAGCTCACACTTAAAAGACATTTTGCACACAAGGAAGATGCTATCATCTCCAATTATGAAGAGATATCAAGATCGGGATTGAAACGTAAATCTAAGTACTACCCAGTGGAATCGAAAGGCAACCATATCAGCATATTCTACGATCTGGTAAAAAGAGACTTATGTGACACTGACCTCGCACCAGTGGTCACAAAAAATCTTACCAATAGAGAAAAAGAGGCATTAAAGAAATTACAAAAGAATTCGGACATAGTCATAAAACCTGCTGACAAAGGGGGGGGGACTGGTCATCCTGGATCGTGACAACTATGTGAAAGAAGCACACCGTCTCCTAGGAGACACTAATTCTTATGAACTATTACAGGACGACCCCAAGGATGTGTATATAGAGGAACTGAGACTACTCCTCACACAAGGACTGCGGAATGGAAGTATCATGAAAGAAGAATTCCAATTTTTAATGCAATCCAGTCCCATTACCCCCATCTTCTATTTTCTGCCAAAAATTCATAAAAACGTCAAATCCACCAGGGAGACCTATTGTCGCTGGAATAGATTCCTTAACATCTAAATTGTCAGAATATGTTGATGTTTTCCTAAATCCATATGTTAAGGAACTACCGTCATATCTTAAAGACACGACCATGGTACTGAATCTGATGAAATCCATAGAATGGAAAGATACCTATATATGGATCACAATAGATGTCCAAACTTTATATACGTGCATTGAGCATTCTAAAGGTATTAAGGCATGCAAGGACTTTCTAGATAAGGATCCCACTCTTACAGCGACCCAAAGAATTTTTTATCTGTGACGTTATGAATTGTATCTTAAGTCGAAACTATTTTACATTTTTAGAGAAATTTTATCTTCAACGCTGTGGGACTGCAATGGGCACGATTTTCGCACCAAGTTTTGCAAATCTTTTTATGGGCCAATGGGAGGAACTTTACGTGTATAATACTCATTTCTTTAAGAACAACATGATCCTGTACAAATGATACATCAATGATATTTTAATAATATGGAACGGCAGCCTGGAACTTTATGGAATTTTTTAACTTTTTAGAAAGTAACGATATGAATCTCTCATTCACCTACAATACAAACAAAATCTCCATAGAATACTTGGATCTAGTATTAACAGGTGAAGGATCGTCAGTGGTGACTAAAAACTTAATTAAAGGAGTAGATAAAAACAGCTACCTTCACTATCAAAACAGCCATTCAAAGACATGGAAAGACAATATCCCATACTCTCAGTTCCATAGAATTAAGCGGAACTGTAGTAAGAAAGAGGACTGCGACGAACAGGTAGCAGTCTACAAAAAAAGATTTGAAGAAAAATCATATCCAAAACTGATTCTGGACAAGGCCATTACAAGAACAAACACCTTAAAGAGGGAGGACCTTTTAGAGTATAAAAAGAAGGAAGCCTTAAAGGAATCCACTGCATTCATCACTACTATTAACCAACATGAGAACCATATCAAATAATCATTCAGGGAACACTGAAGAATATTACTCATGGATCCTATTTTGAAAGAAATCCTCCCAGAAAAACCACAGATAGTCTTCCGCAAATCCAAGAATCTTAAAGACCATCTTGCACCCAGCATGCAACGTGATACCACCAAGGAGAGTACCAATCAAACATTTTTGAAATGCGTGGGAGCATTTAAATGTGGACGATGTAATATCTGCAAGTTCCTGAATCCAAACAGAAAAACATTTCATGATTCAGGGGATATTCAAGAATTCAAGATAAAGGAATTTCTAAACTGTAACACCAGCTCCGTCATATACTTATTGCAATGCACGTGTAAGAAGAAGTACGTTGGGAAAACCAAGAGGCCGCTAAAATTGAGGATCCAAGAACACGTCAGGAATATCAAAAACAAGATTGATACTCGCCTCATCTACAGACATTTTATCTTGGAACATAAATCAAACCCAGAAGACATGACATTTAATGCCATTGAACACGTACAGACCGGTGAAAGAGGCGGAGATTTGGCAAACAAATAATCTCAATGAGAAATGTATTGGATCTATCAGCTAAACACGATGCACCCCACAGGATTTAATGAGGGTTATGAAATCGCCCCATTTTTATGAAGGTTCCTCACTACAAGTATTCTCTTCATTTTACCTTTACTCATTCACCACACTGATCATGTATATATGCACCTAATTATTAATATGTAGCTCAAAAATAAAAAAAGTCTGACATCAAAATGAGTATTTTATTTAAAGCCAACAGATACAGTCATACCACACTGGCTCCACGCCCAAACCCGCCCGATCTTGGAAGCTAAGCAGTGTTGGGCTTTATTAGTACCAAGGGGGAGACCACCTGGAAAGCTAAAGTACTGTAAAAAAAAAAAATAGGCATTGAACATTGTCATGTCAGAACAGAGCTTACATATATGCACACACATGGCTACTTAGGTGAGTGGGTATACTGAAGCACAGACAGGTGTGTGTGTGGGTACATACATGTGTATGTATATGTTTGTATGTGTATATATATATATATATGTATGTACACACAGCACTACGTATAGTATGTATTTTTCACTAAGCTACGGGAAGTCACTGGAGTCACACTGGAAGAGGGTGAGTCAGTGAAATTATTTTATTCCAAGGGAGTGCAATGGTGCAGCATGACAATTTTATTTACTGTGGGGCTGGCCATGATTATGTATATTTTATTTGATTCTTGTGGTGTGTAGGGGTGGCTGGGACAGGGTTCGACTGGTGGCCATGAAAGTTATTTTATTCCTGTGAGGGTCTGGAGTCAGTGTGGGCCATGAATGTTAATTTATTCCTGTGGGCACTGTTGGGGCCTGGCTGAGACCATGAAATTTTTTTTTTTTTCCTGTGGACCTTTGTTGGGCCATGAATTTTTTTATTTTATTTTTTAATACCTGTGGTGTTGGAGCCCCAGTCTGAGCCCTAACACCACAGGAATCTATATCCTTTAGAATGTAAGCTCTCACTAGCAGGGCCCTCAACCCTCATGTGCATATCCTTCTCTTACTTAAACCATCTTCGATGGCACCAAATCATGCAGGTTTTCTGCCACCTGATACTTATTTCAGTGTAGTCTGCTGCTGTAGCTATGTTATATACCCTGTACTTGTCCTATACTGTCATCAACTGTAAATTGCTGTTTTCCTGTTTTTATTATTTATGTACTCTGTAATTGGGCGCTGCAGAACCCTTGTGGCGCCATATAAATAAAGGCTAATAATAAAATAATAATAGCCTTTAATACTTGCTGCTGTGCTCAGTGTCTGATTTAGATATTTGATAGTCTGGCTCCGATCAAGGGCCCTCATTCCGAGTTGATCGCTCAGTTTTTCGGTCGCACTACATATTCGCAAAGTTGCGTTAGTGTAGTAAATTTGCGAACATCCGCCCCCAACGTATTTTTGCACATTCGTACGCAGTATTACACAAAGTGGGCGTACGCCAAATGACATCGCAGTAATGCGAAACCATCGCAGCATTGCGAAGCCTTCGCAAAAACACATATTTCATCGTAAAAATACTAAGTTTTAGTAGATTTACTCATTTTTCCTTAAAATTGCACACTTTTAAGGTAAAACGCAAAATGAAAGTTTTTTTTGCCATTAAGTGAAATTACCCCTTTCATTTTAAAGTACACAAGCCCTTGTCAATTACGAATCCAATTAGTGTAATGATTGATAATGTTCCTAAACAATTAAGTCAGGCCAAAAAACCAGATTAACACTTTGTTGCCATAATTGCCCATCAACATGTAAAAGTGTTTTTTAAAAAAACTATTATATTTAATAAATTTGTTTATCTTTTTTAAAAGATGTTGTTTGTGAATGAAGGTGTTTACATGTTTATTAACACAATAATCTCCTAACTGATTTTTTATTTGTAAACTTACGTTACATGTGAGTAATGTTTAATTGAAACTATTTCTGCCTGCCATTCTGCTGATCCTTTTTTGCATTAATAAGCACAACACCCGGTTAACTTGAATCATAATTTTTTTATTTTTTATATTTGTTAAAACATTAAAATTTTTGGCAAAAAAACAAAATCATGAACATTTTTCTAAAGCATCCAGACAACTTAAAACACCATGCAGGTGTTGTCGCATTCTGGCAATAATGCCTCCAAAACTTGTTGGATCTCCAATTGCAACATCTGAAATTAAGAAGCAACAGAAACATTAATAACTGAATTACATTACTTATTATCCAAGAAAGGCACAAAGCACACTTAAATGCAGGCATGTCAAAACTGGTGGCCTCCAGCTGTTGTGAAACTACATCTACCAGCATGCCTTTTCCCAGTTTTGTGGTCAGAGAATGCAAAATCTGTGTCAGGGCATGCTGGGATGTGTATTTTTTCTCCAGCATGAGGGCCGCAGTTTGGACAGGCCTGCTTTAATGCCTAAGTGACTACATCATGGCTGCTTTAAGGCTAAATCAGTAGCATAATACACAATCCTGCTCAGCAAAGTTTTTTATTTAAACTAGAAAGTGAACCACACCATGTTGTCCATTTTCTACTACGGGAGTTCAATTTAAGATGGGAAGTAGACCATAGCAAACAAACAAATTAAACATGTTATCTTGTAAAAGTGGGCATAACAATTTAATTTCTAATCTTATTGGTTGCTATGGTCAACATCCCATGTTAAAGATAACTACCATCTTAGTAAATGTAACACCATGTTGCCATTCATTCACATCTGGACTGAAGAGAATTAAATTTAAGGAGGTTTGGTCCTGCATGATCACACTGCATATCAACATCTTCAGAAGGACTACATATCCTAGCATGCCCACAATCCATGTAAATCCAGTTTCCGAAATAAGGTAAAACCGGTTTAATTTTTACAAATTAGCATTTTGTGAGTGTAACTTTAACACCACAAATCATTGTGTTGTTCTGCTTGCTAACAAAGTGAAGCATGTGTTTTGAAAGTGCAAACATTATGAATAGAGAGGCACAAGTGTTAAAGACTAACAACATACTAAACTGCACTCAGCTATAAATGTTTTTGTGATAAATAAACACATATTAAACTATGTAGTCCTGGCAACCCTGTCAAACTAATTAGTGTCGACCTAGAGTGGACACACAACACATTGCACACATAAACACTACATATAATGATACTCTAAAAAATATCAATGCAACATGAACACCATCAATAATTAATGAAAATGTGTACCTTGCTAGCTGATTTAAAACAGTACAACAGTGCATGTTTGTACATTGTAAGTGTCAGTAGGTCATATTTTGAACTGAAATGTAAAAACACTTACTTTCCTCAGCAACATTAGGGTCACCACTGACCCCATCAGGGGCTTCTTCTGCCCATTCTGTGGGTGGTGAAGGCAGCTGGATGGGGGAAGGAGGAGGGATTGGTGAAGGAGGAGGGATGGGGGAAGGAGGCTGGATGGGTGAAGGAGGAGGGTTTGGGGAAGGAGGAGAGATGGGGTAAGGAGGAGGGTTTGGGTATCTAATTTCTGAGGGTGGGTCTGATTGAGAGGGCGAGGGGGGCGGAGAGAATGTTAGGCCAATAGAGGGTGAGGGGGGCTGAGAAGGGGAGTTGGAAGTAGAAGGAGAAGGGGACTGGGAAGGAGGAGAAGGGGTCACAGAAAGAGAAGGAGAGGTGGGCTGAGAAGGGGAGTGGAAAGGGGAGTGGGCCTGGGAAGCTGAGGGGGCCTGGGAAGCTGAGGGGGACTGGGAAGCTGAGGGGGATTGGGAAGGTGGAGGGGGAGTGAGAAGGGGAGGGGGACTGGGAAGTGGAGGGGGAGTGAGAAGGGGAAGGGGGCTGAGAAGCTGCCTGATGTGGGCTCACTGGATGTCTTTGCCGTTGTGGTCGTCAGATAATGATATTTGTTGGTAAATTTTATTTGCATGTTAAATTACATACTAAACATTTGTAAATTACACTGTTCTGTTCCATGTAAAAAACACATATTTTTTTTTTAACAACACATTTTAAAATCCTCTTCATGTTGGCCCCAGCAACCAAAATGTTTCAAAAAAATTATTTGGACGCTCATTCCTTAATCTATTCCATTGAGTCATATTGATTGGTCTAGGCAACATCACCAGATCACTATTCAAGCCACCTTATTATATAGACACCACTGATCAAGTTTTTAAGTACAGTTTCCTGCCTGGGTATTAATTCTGTACAACATGCACTTGTTTGGTAACACTTTGACACAGTCAGTACTGTTTGCCCTAACCACACACACTGTCCTATTTTTATAAATTGTTCACTCAGTGTTGCTATTAGCCTACCACTTAGTGTAAATTTGCAAATTTTATGCTAATAATCTTATGTAATGTAACTTACTGCGTGCATGCATTTCCCTGATTTGCTGGCGGATCTCCGCCAACAGTTCTGGAGTCCTCCTGCGGAGATCACTCCATCTCCTCTCCAGCTGGATGATTGTCCGCCTGCTGCGGACGCGAGACCGCAGTAGGTGGCGGACCTCCGCGTAGGCCTCGCGCTTAACCCGATTTGGGATGAAGCGCCCAACGCGGCCTACGCGGCGGTCCATCACCGCAACCAGGACGCGGAGCTCCCGCCTGGTGAAAGGTGCCGCACGCATCATGGCAATGGCGTTTTCCTTATTTGGGCATATATTTATAGTGTCTGTTAGCATGTGATTGGTCCAAAATCTATGCTGTCATTTCTAATAACTTTATTGATCTTTGCAATGCTGGGAAGAGCAGAGTGTTAAATCGCACGAGCCGAAATACGCAGTCGCAGAAGGAATAAAAAAAAAAAATTAAAAAACCCCAACACAGACACAGACACACACACAGTTTTGTTTAAATTTCGAAACATATCTGTGTACTCACCACAGTTTGTGTGATCATTCAGCTGGACAGTCACAAAGTGGTCAACATTCATTTTAATTTGTTTGTGTGTTTGTTTCAAAAAACATGTTTTTAGGAAACAAAACAAATAAGGACACTATTTAGCAACATAACATTATTATATTTGCAAATAACACATTGTAAGCTTAACCTGTTTACGGATATTTTTTATCAAAAATATTACAGATTCCCACACACCAAAATAATTACACAATGACCTTACAATAGCTTTAAAAAATTCAAAATTACAAAATGAACATAAGCATACTGTGTTTTTTTTGTTAGAATAAAAAAAAAACTATACCTGAAATATTCTGCAACAATGCTTGCCCTGACTTGGCTCCCCCTCCGTGTAACACTCCCCCCACCGAAGTGTCGGACAACCCCTGGCTCCTCATCAGGCAATTCCTCTGTCTGAGGAAGCTCTACGCTACTCCTTACCGCGATGTTGTGTAGTATAGCGCACAGGACCACTAGTTTACTTGCCATCTCCGGCGAATACATGATGTCGCCACCAGTGCGGTGGAGCACACGAAACCGGCCTTTAAGGACCCCAATTGTGCGCTCCACCAGCTGCTTAGTGGCAGTAAGCGCGGAGTTAAATGCCGTCTGTGGTCCTGGCCTGGGATTAGGGTAAGGAGTCATGAGCCAGGGGGTGCAAGGATATCCACGGTCTCCTGTTTGATGAGAATAAATAATTAGAAAGAGTATTTTTTGTAAAAATTAGTAATTTTAGGCAAAAAATAGTGGGCCAACTCACCCAATAACCACATGTCTGCTCGTTGACTTGATCTTAATCTGTGCCATATCCCTGATTGTCTAATGACATACGCATCATGGGAGTTTCCGGGAAACTTTGCATTCAGGGAAAGGATCTGGAGGGATGGCCCACAAACAACCATTACATTCAGAGAATGAAACAGTTTCCTGTTTCTAAAAATTTCTTCATTATGTCTTGGTGGCTGAATAGCTACATGTGTGCCATCCACAACCCCAATAACATGTGGGAAGCGACTACCACCTTCCTCAAATTGCCGCTTCACCACATCTAGGGCACCAACATCCAAAGGCATAGCAATAAATTGCTTCACACGCTTTAGGAAAGCCTGGCAGACACTTCGCAGGACCTTACTGAACTGGCCCTGTGACATGCCAGCCAGGTCTCCAACCACATGCTGATAAGAGCCTGTAGCCAAAAAATGTAACACAGCAAGGAATTGTGTCAATGGTGGTATTGCTGTAGGATACCGAATTGAAGACTCCAGATCACTCTCTATTATGGAGAGAGTGTCTAGGATTAGATGTGGTGGCAGCCTGTATCTACGCACAACAACATCATCTGGCATCCCAAAAAGTAGGACACGGGGTTGGAAAATTGGTGGCCTAGCACGCCTCCGTTGCCTTGGTTGATGAGGAGCAGGTTGTGGTTGTGGGGCTGGCGGTTGGGGTGGGAGTGCTGCCGTGGGTTGGGGAGGTAGGGCTTCTGCTGCGATAAACACTGACATCACACACTTAAAAAAAATATAACAGATATGTTGAATAAGACAAAAGCAAAGCTCAAAAAATATACAAAAAAAACATTTTTAAAAAAAGGGGGTGTCAACTTACTGCAGGAGCATAAGACATATTTTCTGTGTTCAATTCAGGATCAAAATGAAAATGATACCAAAAAGGAAAAAAACAAATTAAAAGTTTGAAACCTACATATTTTAAAATAATTTTAATATAAAAAATAAAAAAAACAATACTCAGAGCATCAAACACATCACAAACACCTACAAAAAATTTAAGCAAAATAGGCTAAAAATAAATAACAAAACAACAACCAAAGTTATCCCTTTAGTAGCTAGTACAGGCAAGAACAGCACTACTTTGCACAACAATCCTTGAAATAAATTTAACATTTATTATCAAGATGGCAGACAAACATAAGCAAAACACTTTGAACAAACACAAACAGGCACCAACACAGGCCAAGGGCACTTACCTGCTCCAAAGAAAACAACAGGCAAATTCGAGTTATAGATCACACTCCTTGAAATCAACAAAAAGGGGTTACTTCACCCAAAAAAAGACACCTACAAGAGAACAAAAATTACAGTAAAAACAACATAGAGACCATTCACACAAACAGGCACCAACACAGGCCAAGGGCACTTACCTGCTCCAAAGAAAACAACAGGCAAATTCGAGTTATAGATCACACTCCTTGAAATCAACAAAAAGGGGTTACTTCACCCAAAAAAAGACACCTACAAGAGAACAAAAATTACAGTAAAAACAACATAGAGACCATTCACACAAACAGGCACCAACACAGGCCAAGGGCACTTACCTGCTCCAAAGAAAACAACAGGCAAATTCGAGTTATAGATCACACTCCTTGAAATCAACAAAAAGGGGTTACTTCACCCAAAAAAAGACACCTACAAGAGAACAAAAATTACAGTAAAAACAACATAGAGACCATTCACACAAACAGGCACCAACACAGGCCAAGGGCACTTACCTGCTCCAAAGAAAACAACAGGCAAATTCGAGTTATAGATCACACTCCTTGAAATCAACAAAAAGGGGTTACTTCACCCAAAAAAAGACACCTACAAGAGAACAAAAATTACAGTAAAAACAACATAGAGACCATTCACACAAACAGGCACCAACACAGGCCAAGGGCACTTACCTGCTCCAAAGAAAACAACAGGCAAATTCGAGTTATAGATCACACTCCTTGAAATCAACAAAAAGGGGTTACTTCACCCAAAAAAAGACACCTACAAGAGAACAAAAATTACAGTAAAAACAACATAGAGACCATTCACACAAACAGGCACCAACACAGGCCAAGGGCACTTACCTGCTCCAAAGAAAACAACAGGCAAATTCGAGTTATAGATCACACTCCTTGAAATCAACAAAAAGGGGTTACTTCACCCAAAAAAAGACACCTACAAGAGAACAAAAATTACAGTAAAAACAACATAGAGACCATTCACACAAACAGGCACCAACACAGGCCAAGGGCACTTACCTGCTCCAAAGAAAACAACAGGCAAATTCGAGTTATAGATCACACTCCTTGAAATCAACAAAAAGGGGTTACTTCACCCAAAAAAAGACACCTACAAGAGAACAAAAATTACAGTAAAAACAACATAGAGACCATTCACACAAACAGGCACCAACACAGGCCAAGGGCACTTACCTGCACCAAAGAAAACAACAGGCAAATTCGAGTTATAGATCACACTCCTTGAAATCAACAAAAAGGGGTTACTTCACCCAAAAAAAAAAACCTACAAGAGAACAAAAATTACAGTAAAAACAACATAGTTACATTAGTCCACAAAACTGCAACACTGAAGCACAGGTTTAGTGTAAAAAATGGACAAACCAAATATATATGTGATAAAAAGAATTACAAATAATCCTCAAAAATATAATTTAAAAAAAAAATTAGGAACAAGACGAATGCACGAATACTCACAAACGGATTTTTGCAAAAATAATGCTATGCCGTCTATATTCTAAACGCGAACAAACGGACAAATGTATGCTTGACAATTACTCACTCTGAAAAGCACAATAGCACCTTCACGCACAGCCCAACAAACTCCAAACTGACAAATACAAACTCCAAACTACCAACACTCACAGCGTGCAAAGTAGGCCCTTAAATAAGCAGTGCAATCATTACCAAGATTAACACTGTACACCTGTGTGAATGAACGCCCCGCACGTAGGTATAAATAAGCACACACCTCGGCGTACACACGTCATCGCAAACATGGCTTCTCGTGAGGAAATAGCAGCAGAGATGGCCCGCATTGCAGAGCAGCAGATGGCATTGGCGAAAAAACGCCTAGAGTGCCAGAAGCGGATGTTGGAATACGCCTCTGCGGATTGTGAAGAGGCAGGACCTAGTACTCTGCAAATGACTGCTTCTGAGCCACAACAATTGAGTGGGGATACCCTGCCACACACACATACTGGACAAACTGAGGAGGAATCAGCATTAGCCACACAAACACAACAGACAGAAGCTGCTAGTGAGGAGGAAGATGGTGAGGAGCAGCAGGAAGAAACCTCACAGGCTACCTCCAGACGTAAGAAAAGACAGCCAGCATTCACTAAGAGGGAGTTGCGTGTCTTGGTCACGCAGGCCATGTCCAAAGTACATAGAGGCCCCAAAAACATGGGTGCTGCTACAAAAGATCGCATCTGGAGGGACATCACACATTCTGTGAATGAAGTTGGCTCTGTCGTCAGAACATCGCAGGAAGTTAGACGACGGTAAGTGCATCTTGCCAGTCCTTTTTCTGTGCTAAGTTGTCTTAAAAATGTAGTGACATGTGATGTTATGTATAGCAAACAGAAGCCGAACATGTGTCCTAGATATTTACATACACAAATAATAATACTCTACTTTGCCCCTCTTTCACAATACATATGTAGGTGGGCCGACTTCAAATCCCGCCTGAAGGCAAAGAGGTCTGCGGAGTGGAATGCCTCAAGGGCTACAGGGGGAGGACCATCTGTCGCTGTGGAGTATACAGACTTGGAGGAGATGGCGATGGCCTGTGTCAGTTATGAGGAGGCACAAGGGGTGTCTAATATGGACACGGACCTGCCTGAGATCCTGACGGGACATGACTTGCCAGGTAAGTTTACACATGTATTTGTCTGCAATTTAAACAGTATTTATAAAATTAAATCTAATTTTTTATTGTACTCTTTTCCCACACATTCTTCTATTTGCTTGCCACAAAACACAGCACAGGGGGATGATCAATTTGAGTCACAGGAGGGTTATGTGGCTGAGGCTGAGGTGGAGGGACCTAGTGGGTCTGCCAGTGTGGGGCCACAAATCCCACCTCTGCAGGTTCCTACTGGCCCCCCCACCCAACCCTCTGCTATCCCGGAGATCCTGCTTGAAATCGCTAGGTATGGTGAGAGCCTAAATGCGTTTCAAGACGGGATCCTCCGGGAGGTAAGCCAGATAGCTGTCCGGCTCACTGAGCACCGAACCAGTGTTGAGCAAGGTGTTGCTCAACTCTGCCAAGGTCTGGCAGAGATCAGGCAGGGCCAAGAACAACTTGCCTCCTCATTCCAAAGCCTTGCAAATAACATCTTGCAAGGGCTCCAGGCCATCGCTGTCTCCCTTGCCCACAGTGGCAGAGAGCCACCCACATCGGCTCCCTCCCCTGCCCCTGCCCAGGAAGAACAGCCCACTGGGCAGGCCCAACGAAGGTCGCTCCGCAGACCAAGCCAAGAAGAACAGCCTCAGGCG
Organism: Pseudophryne corroboree; assembly: GCF_028390025.1. Taxonomy (NCBI): domain Eukaryota; kingdom Metazoa; phylum Chordata; class Amphibia; order Anura; family Myobatrachidae; genus Pseudophryne; species Pseudophryne corroboree. Next base: position 802,162,975 of record NC_086447.1, read on the forward strand.
GGGAGAAAAAAAAGAAAGTGATGTCTCTCCAGATGGCCAGCACCCATGTTTTTCATGTTGCCTCTATGTTATTTTGGAGTTGGCTTGTGTGGCCAGAATGGATAACTCCCTCTTAGTGAAATGTATTATTTATGTTCGGAGGTATTGTAGCCTGTGAGTTTTTGGGTATAAACACCAGAGCCATCTTCCTCTTACTAGTGTGCTATGTATTGTTGTGTTTGTGTGGTGGATCCTAATTCTTTCTCAGTTGTGTCCAAATTTTTGTGTGGCAGGGTGTGTAATATGTATTATTTTTGATTACAAATTATAATTTAGTCAGAAGCTGAATTTTGCAGAGTACTAAGTTCTGCTCTATCATTTGTGTCAGTGCCATATGCTTGCTGCTTGGTCCATCTCTGCCTGTGAGACTCACGTGTAGCCATGTTGTTTTCATGTTGTGAAATCTTACTACAGTAATAAAAAAAAATTATTTCAAAATTGTGCAATTTATTCAAGGTAATGCATTAGGTAAATGTTAGTTCCAGAAAAATTAGGTCAGCATATAGACACTTGTGGACCAATCTGCAATTTCTCCCACAAAATTGCATCATCCAACAAATACAAGTATGCTTTGCACCACACTTTAATGTCCATATTAAGTAAACTGACACAACACTTTTTAGATTTATCTATTGATCAACAGGACATCATTTAAAACATTGTCAAATATTATAAACAAAAATTAATGTTACATTTCTGACAAAATGAAAGGGTATGCTGCATTATTTGGTTGTGGGTTTCTTTAGCAAAAATGTTGCAGCTTTACATTTAAATGTTTATTTCACTTGTTTGTATTTGTTATTCTTCCAAACATTAAAAAAAAAAATGTTTACACACCAACTTTAACACTAAAAACAACCTTATTTGGCAGTGTGTGTGATTTATATGTGAGTAGAATAAACATGTAATGTTGGTTCAGACAATTGCTATTTGCTAACTTTCATCTGCGCAGTAATTAGCTAGTAATTGGCCATCAGATGAATGTGCTCTCCAATTAACAGCTAATTACTGCATACACACTTGGTAACAGTACTTCGCAAATGTAGAGTAACTGCAGACCTACTCGGCTGCTGCGTGAAGGTTGCTACGGTTTCCTATGTTAGATTTAACAGCGACAAGGTATAATTGCGAAAAACACGCCCATTGCGAGTTGCATACTCCCACACTGTACGCCCACTTTCACGCCCATGTCGGAGCATTGCGAAGTCTCGCCTCCGCCACGCCTCCGCCACTCCTCGTTTTCGTTTGCCAGTTACGTGTTGGTTTAAATTTGGCAGTTTTGCACTAATGTCGTACGTATGTACTCGCGCATGCGTATTTACGCTTTTGCGCATGCGCAGACACTTAGTTTTCGTACATTTGCGATGCGATGAATCTCAGCGACCAACTCGGAATGAGGGCCAAGGTCCATTCACCATTCTGTTGATACTTGAATAATTTAAGCTTGCCTTTTAAGGATTTAATACTTGTATTTTCTATTTTTATAAGGTTAATAAAAGCAAGTCATTTTCACACCTTTTTATTTGTACTGGTTATTCATTTTTATCTTAGAAAAAGTACAGAATAAATTATATTTTTATTGACTAACTCGATCCCGGGAATCCCGGGATTGAGCATTTTTCAATCCCGAATCCTGGGATTGAAAAAACGGCCCGGGATTGGCCTCCCTAATACTGAGAGACTTTAAAATATCAGGCTTGCAATTACATAGCATATTTATACTCCTTTTACACCGCCAGCTTGTAACATGGGTTATTGTACATGAGATTCATAACCCGTGTTGCTGTTTGGTGTTAAAGGGCCCAGTTGGAATAATCTGGGTCGAGTGACCCGATATTCCAACTCGGGTAGTTTACAGGGTTGAACACGGGTTAAACCTGGCAAGCTGTGCTGTGTAACTGCGACCCGGCTCCCGTTCACAGTGTATGTACAGGCGGCACGTGGAGGTCATGAGGAATCATGATTGTGAGGGGCCTGAGGCGGGTCGCGCCCTTGAAGCTCCCGTGTCAAGCTCCCAGGTGCAACTCGCTTAATATGGTCTTAAAGAGGTATTAGACATAGCAATGCAAGCTTCCCACATGGATGAGCTCTGATGCCCTGCACTGCGGAGAAGCTATAGAGGTGAAGCAAATCAGCAGGAAGGTGGGTGGCTTTCAGTCTATGACATCTTACTTTTATCAGTGTCTCTGCCTCTTCATTGTTGGGACCTCACTGCATGCTTCTATGTCCTACTTGGGTAAGCCACACCCCAGCTGGTGACAGGCTATGACACCTTAGCGATGCACAAAAATGCCCCTTCCATGGCCTTTTCATAGTGGGCACTTTATTCCCCAATCTAATATTGTCCTTGCTGGTTTATATTTCAATTCAACTTGCCCTCACAATGTGAGGCTCACATGCTGGATACCAACCCTCCCCAGACGCACTTGCTCCGTACGCTATGGCTCCATGTGGACTAAAGGCAGATATACTCGTATATAGGCCAACCAGCCACTACACTAGCTGGGGCCTAATAACTCTGAATCAGTAAACATGTGGGTTGGCATACACACCACAGTGTAGTACAAATGAGACAGGCCAGTCCTACTCCCAAAAATGTACACTCTTTTAAATTACTTTTTCTCCTGCAGGGTCCACAGGTTATCCACAGGATAACACTGGGATATGAGGTAACAACAGCGGATTGGCACCAAACGATCAAAGCTTTCGGCCTACCAGAATGCAACAGGCACGTCCCTATATCTCCGCCTCCTGCTCAGGCAATTCAGATTTTTGTTTGGTGTGGCAGTAGCCGGACCATGGTCAATGGGCTGCTGGTTTTTAGCAGCCATAAGCTTTTTTATTTTATTTTTATAGTCTTACTATATTTTTGAGCGATCTTTCTAAAAAGTGTCTTATACGTACCTTAGAAAGAGTCGCTCCAACAACTCCCTGCCGGGTCGCAACAATGCTTACCCACGTGTACAGTGCTGTTTCAGCGTGCGCCTGTGTAGGATGTACTAGTAAGTCCAGCAGATGTTACCAGGCTGTGTCCGGTGCACGGGGAGAAGGTAAGGCATCGGTTCCGCTTAGTAGGGGAAACGCGAGACACATCTACACATCTGCACTGGAGACTGGAGACTACTGGAGACTACCGAACAGTCTCTGATGCGGCTGCCACCTCGGGTGCACCAGCGCTAGGCCACAGGGATCACAGGCTCCAGGGGTAGTATGAAGCCGTGATCCCTAGGGTTGATGTCAGCAGTGGGGAGTAAGGTCGCCCCTTCCCCCAGTTCATAACCAATTTCCTCCAAGTTTCCTGCCATGAACTGAGTTCTCGCTTCCGTCTGAGACGCTGTGTATCTAAAAGGACCCAGTCGCAGCATAGGCAGCTGTATGACTGGTGCGTCAGTGTTCACTGTAGGTTCACGGGGCAATTGTGTACACTAATAGCATCTGGATCCACTCAGCGTTCACTAACGTATTGATCGATCCTGGAAGCGGGGTGAAGTCTCCCTGTATCCCACTCTCCTGAGCTGGGTGATACAGCACAACATCTCTACCTACCTTTGGTACGAATAGATGGATAAGTGCCTGATGCATATGAGTCTGTAAACTATTGCTGCTGTTTTCTTTCGCTGTGCGACTGAATACGTTTAAACTCCTATATAAGGTAATGCAGTAATTTGTTTCTCCTACATACTTGAAATGTCTCTGTAGTTGATTATGTGCTCATACTGCTTATTATACTAATGTATAACCTCTGACTGGTTGCTAGTGTGATTACTGACATTACTACTTTCTATCAGTTTCTGTGTATTGCGATCCTCAATGCTGGTGCAAAGGAGGGAGGGATTGTATTGTATGTCACTTTAACAAATTTTAAAGTGATTGCAGTCACAATTTGTGTAGTTAACACTGTAAAGGTGTGTGATTTATTTATCATGTCTAAGAGAGGCAAGGGTGAGGAGGATACAATCTCCACAGCATCACCAACACTCATGTCATGTTTGTCTTGCAAAGCTGGGTAAACCTCTCAGGTTCAAAATGGATTGTGTGCAAATTGTTTTAGTTTTCACCAAAGCCTCTTGAATAATTCGAGACAGGTTCAGGTTGAACCCCCATGGGCTACTTTTGTACAGACATTATCCAGCATAGCTGAGCGGATAATGCCATCTCCTATACCAGGGATAGGTTATCCTATTAGCCTTTACATGCAACATTCCACCGCGGGGTTATTACATCCAGTACAGGAATCGGCAGCCTCTCAACAGAAACAGGCTGAAAGGCCGGTGGTAAGTAAATCACATAGCCATGAAACAACATCTTCGAAGTCTACACATGTTTCAGATGAGGACTCGTTGGAGGATGAGGACTCATCGCACTTCGGGTCTGCATACAGAACGAGGAGGTAGGCCTCAGCTCAGTGGACATTCCTGAGCTAATTATTGCTATGAAAGCCATTCTTTCCTTAGAGGAGGCAGCAGAGCCTTTGTTAAAATCTAAGGCACCTGTGTTTAAATGTCCCAAAATAGTTAGGACTGAGTTTCCTGGGTCAGAAAAACTGATGGAAATTATGCAAGAGGCTTGGGTTACATCCAGTAAGAAGTTTAGAATTCCAAGGAAATGGAATTCCCATTATCCTCTTCCGGCTGGGGACTGTTTAAAAAGGGAGGCGGCTCCCAAAGTAGATATGCATGTCATCCAATTGGTGTGAAAATCTACATTACCTCTGCCTTCAGCATCGTTAAATGATGTCACGGATAGGAAAATAGATGGTTTTCTTTAAACCATTTTCTCCTTGTCTGGTTCAATCATAAGACCAGCCATGGCTTCGGCTTGGATGGCAAAAGTAGTGGCAGCCTGGGCTGATGCATTGGAGGATGACCTTTCAATGGCATCTAGAGAGCAAAAATCACATATTGCACATATCAAACAAGCAGCTATTTTTATGGAAGAAGCAGCCTTGGATATGGATACAATTGCCTCTCAGGCACCAGCCTCAGCAGTAGCAGCTCGCAGAGCGGTTTGGCTACATACATGGAAAACTGACTCAGAGTCTAAGAAGGTTCTGGAGTCTTTGCCTTTTACTGGAGATGTTCTTTTTGGTAAATAATTAAACAGTATTTTGGAGTCAGAAGCAGACTCCAAGAAGGTAAAGTTTCCTTCCACATACAATTTCAAACCTAAAGTTCCGGCTTTTCGTCCCTTTAGGTCTCAAGGATAAGCTAAAGGAAAAAGTGATGGCAGGCAGTCCCAATACAAGTCTGGTAAGACTAAAAAGCATTGGGTTACCAGAGGACCTGGTGGTAAAACAGATAATAAGCCATCAGCCTGATGGTGCCGGCCTCCACCTTAGGGATCCCAGGGTGGGGGCCCCCAACTTCTTCAGTTTGCACAGATCTGGCAGCAGTCTACCACAGATGCCTGGGTGCAAGAAGCGGTATCTCACGGTTATGCGTCTGCTTTCAAGAAACACCCTCCTCAAAGGTTTTTTTGTACCAGCCCACCTTCAGTGGAAACGCAGGCTAGGGCTTTGCAAGAGGCAGTTCAGAAGTTAATTCAGTCAGGAATGATAATTCCAGTTCCTCCTGCACAACAAGAGTGTTCACCACAGTTATGGTGGTAATGGCATCTTATCTCCGTAAGCAGGGAATAAGGATTTTTCCATACCTCGATGATCTATTAATCCTGGCACAATCTCAGGAATTGCTTCAGTGTCATCTGCGACAGACAATAGCTTGTTTGCAGAGACACGGTTGGCTCATAAATTGGGCAAAGTCGTCCCTGGATCCGTCAAAACAGATGACTCACTTGGGGGCTGTGTTGGATTCGAGTCTTCAGAGAGTATTTCTTTCTCTGAACAAAATATCCAAAATTCAGACAGGTATTCAGGAGCTGCTACACAGTGAAAGGGATTTCATTCACGCAGCAATGCGTGTGATGGGGTTGATGGTGTCGACATTCGACATGGTGGAGTATGCTCAGTTCCACTCGAGGCCTCTGCAACATCTGATCCTTTCCAAATGGAATCGTTTTCATCAGACAATAAAAATGCAGACTATGGTCCTTCCTCTGGAAGTAAGGAGGTCATTAATTAGCCTGGTGGCTGGAGACATCCCATCTGGACAAAGGGAGACCCTTTTGGATATCAGATTGGGAAATTCTGACAACGGATGCCAGCCTTCAGGGCTGGGGAGCGGTGTCAGGAAAGAGTTGCTTCCAGGGGCAGTGGACCAAGAAAGAGAGTTGCCTGCCAAGAAATATACTGGAACTTCGGGCCATATATATGGCACTTATTCAGGCAAAGGACATCCTTCAGGGGAAACCAGTCCAAAACCACTCGGACAATGCAACGGCAGTAGTGTACCTCAACCATCAGGGAGGAACTCACAGCCAAAACGCAATGAAGGAGGTAAGTCACACTTTACAGTGGGCAGAACTTCATCATCCAGCCTTGTCCGCAGTGTCAATTCCGGGAGTCCTAATCTGGGAAGCGCATTTTCTCAGTCGACACACCATTCATGCAAACAAATGGGCTTTACACCCTGAGGTCTTCCAAATTCTGGTAGACAAGTGGGGGTTACCAGAGATGCATCTCATGGTGTCCCGTCAGAACAACAAAGTTCCTGCATATGGGTCAAGAACAAAGGATCCCAAAGCGATCTTTGTGGATGCCCTCTCAGTGAGATGGGACTTTCGTCTGGCCTATGTGTTTCCACCAATCGCCCTGTTACCCAGGGTGATGCAAAAGGCAAAACAAGGAAGGGGCGCCGTGATACTAATAGCTCCGGCTTGGTCCAGAAGACATTGGTACACAGATCTGCAGAGGTTGTCGATGGATGCTCCATTCATACTCCCTCAACATCCAGATCTACTGTCTCAGGGTCCTTGCTATCACAAGTACCTGGATCGACTGTCTTTGACGGCGTGGCTCTTGAGACTTCCATCCTGAAAACAAGAGGATTCTCACAACAGGTAATTCAAACAATGCTCAGAGCAAGGAAACCTTCCTCAGCTTGTATTTATCACCGAATATGGCAACCCTATATTCAATGGTGCAGTGACCGGAAATTTGATCCTAGGTCTTTCAGAATTTCCAGAGTCCTAGCATTCCTTCAGTTAGGAATGGACAACAGTCTAAGGGTGGCTTCCTTGAGAGTGCAAGTGTTAGCACTGACTGTATGGTTCCAAAAGAAAATTGCTAACCTACAGGATGTGCACACTTTTTCCAGGGAATGCTGCACATTCAACCTCCTTTTGTTCCTCCTACAGTGCCTTGGGACTTAAGTTTAGTCCTAAAGGCCCTTCAAGTTGCCCCATTTAAACCACTAAAATGAGAGGATTTTAAATGGTTTACAGCTAAAGTTCTCTTTCTACTGGCTATTGCTTCAGCTAGAAGAGTTTCAGATTTAGGGGCATTATTATGTCACCCTCCTTTTCTGATTTTTTTTTATCCAGATAGAGCTGTTCTCAGAACCAAATCTAGGTATCTTCCTAAGGTGGTGTCTACATTCCACCTTAACAAAGAAACTGTAGCCCCGGCCTTCCAAGGGCCGGACCTTTCTGCGGGAGATGCATCATTGGACGTAGTCCGTCCTTTAAGGATCTACGTGGATCGTACCAGTGCCATCAGAAAAACAGACACTCTCTTCGTTCTCTATGGATTTCACAAGAGAGGATGGCCTGCTGACAAGCAGACACTGGCAAGGTGGCTTCGAATGATGATATCAGAAGCATATTCTCAAGCTGATCTCCTTGTTTCAGCTAATGTCTCTGCTCACTCTACTCGTAAGGTAGGTCTGTCATGGGCAGCACAACGTGGTGCTTCAGCAGAACAGATATGTAAGGCAGCCACATGGTCTTCCATTAACACATTCATTAGACATTATGCTTTTGATACCTTTGCCTCTCAGGATGCTGAATTCGGGCGAAGGATTCTCCTGTCCAATCAGGAGCGTCTCCACCACTAAATTGCTTTGGGACATCCCAATGTAATCCTGTGGATAACTTGTGGACCCTGCAGGAGAAATAATCGTTATGGTAGACTTACCGTTGATAACTCTATTTCTCCTAAGTCCACAGGTTCTCACTTACTAACCTCTTCCTTCTTGTACGGAAGGGTGTGCATGTGTGTTCTTCTCACCTGATTAGGGCTCTCTATGATGCTCCTGCCTTGAGCTTTGGAAAACAACTGAATTGCCTGAGCCAGGAGGTGGGGATATAGGGATGGGCCCATTGCATTCTGGTAGGCCGAAAGCTGTGATCGTTTGGTGCCAATCTGCTGTCGTTACCTCATATCCCATTGTTATCCTGTGGACTTAGGAGAAATGGAGTTATCAACGGTAAGTCTACCATAACAATTATATTTGCCTGTAATTTGCCTAAATTTCAGTCCTTGTTGTTTCTGGAATCTGATCTTACTGTTGCTCTCACTAAACACTATGCAATATATTGGATGATCTTGTGAATCCATGACAGATCGCAATGACCATTGTATAGTGTTGACCCCCAAATTCTTTCAATTCATTATTTGATGAGTTGGGTGGTTGCATCATCCCACCTGCTGTGCTGACATATTGGTACGTCGCATCGCTGGTCGCCACATTGATGCTGAGGTGTTTACCCAGCTTTCGAGTTTGGGTGAAACCCGTTGAAGGTGCCTTGTTCTTTTGCATATATAGATATACAGTACTGTGCAAAAGTTTTAGGCAGGTATGGAAAAAATGCTGCAAAGTAAGAATGCTTTCAAAAAAGTGTTAATAGTTTATTTTCATCAATTAACAAAATGCAAAGTGAATGAACAGAAGGGGAATCTAAATCAAATCAGTAGTTGGTGTGATCACCGTTTGCCTTCAAAACAGCATCAATTCTTCTAAGTACAATTGCACAGTTTTTGAAGGAACTCGGCAGGTAGGTTGTTCCAAACGTCTTGGAGATCTAACCACAGATCTTCTGTGGATGTAGGCTTGCTCAAATCCTCCTGTCTGTTCATGTAATCCCAGACAGACTCGATGATGTTGAGATCAGGGCCTTTTCATCACTTCCAGGTCTCCTTGTTCTTAAAAATAAACTATTAGCACTTCTATTTTTGAAAGCATTCTTACTCTGCTGCATTCTTTCGCACCTGCCAAAAAAAATTGCACTTTACTATATATAACTCTTATTTATACCTGAGTGCCACCTAATAGTTAGATATATCTCTGGATATAGATATATAGGGATGTAGTTATGTGACCGTCTGTCAGGAGACCACTGGTCACATTACCTCCCCATACAGCCAGCCCCCTAACAATACCGACGGTCGGCATGCCGACCAGCAAGGACTATTCCCACTCGTGGGTGTCTACGATACCCATAGACTGGGAATAGAACCTGTGGCGACTGCAAGCCCACAAGGGGCTTGCTGCGCTCCCCCTCCCCCACCGCACTTGTAAGTTTAAAAGTAATCACTTTATAAAAGGAGTAATATCCACATACATTAAGGTTTTAAGATCCAAGCTCAGTATTATAGAAACCGTCACTGTTGTGCTCTGTCCAGCTCTATCTCTCTCGCCGGCTCCGGACCCAGTGGGTGACGTCACAACGTCCACAGTCAGTAACCGCGCCCAACGTGTTTCGACCAATCACAGTCTTCATCAGGGGATGTGGTTGTTGTACACAGATATAGCCACTCCCAGGCTTTGGGTGCACAATGGTATGTGAACACATTGCTTAAAGAAAAAATACATATATGTGTGTGTGTTTACATTATCTTTGTGCTGGAAATGTGCATGATGCAGGGCCGGCCCTAACCAATATGATGCCCTAGGCAAGATTTTGGCTGGTGCCCCCTAGCACCACCGCTGGTTCTGCCTCTGACCTTGCACCTCTTTCCCAGCACCATCACCCCTCACCCCTAGCAGTCCTTGTACCCCCTATATTTTAAATAGGAACAGTTCGCACATTTGGCGCTCAGCCCAAAAAGGGGCATCTTCTTGCTGGGAAGGGACATGGCCACACAATAGTAACCCCAATTCCAATTACGCCACACAGTGCTGCAACTTTATTCACATTTTATCTTGCGATAGTGTCCATAATTCATATTACATCCCACAGTAGTACCACTTTACCTTATAAACGTTACTCCTCACAGTAGAGCCCCTTATTCACATTACATCACACTGAATTGCTCCTTATTCACATTACACCACACCTTATTGCTCTTTATTCACATTAGATGACACAGTAGTGCCCTTTCTATAAGCAACGCCACATAGTAGAGCACCTTATACACATAATGCCACACATTAGTAATGCATTTATACACAATTCCACACAGTAATGCCCCTTACACATATGAGACACATTAATGTCCTTATAAACATAATGCACCTTACACATTATGACAACCTTTATTAATGCCCTTTTACACATAATGTCCCTTACACATATGCCGCACATTATTAATGCCCTTATACACATAGGGGGTCATTCCGAGTTGTTCGCTCGCTATTTTTTTTCTCGCAACGGAGCGATTAGTCGCTAATGCGCATGCGCAATGTCCGCAGTGCGACTGCGCCAAGTAAATTTGCTATGCAGTTAGGTATTTTACTCACGGCATTACAAGGTTTTTTCTTCGTTCTGGTGATCGTAATGTGATTGACAGGAAGTGGGTGTTTCTGGGCGGAAACTGGCCGTTTTATGGGTGTGTGCGAAAAAACGCTACCGTTTCTGGGAAAAACGCGGGAGTGGCTGGAGAAACGGAGGAGTGTCTGGGCGAACGCTGGGTGTGTTTGTGACGTCAAACCAGGAACGAAACTGACTGAACTGATCGCAGATGCAGAGTAAGTCTGGAGCTACTCAGAAACTGATAAGAAGTGTCTATTCGCAATTCTGCTAATCTTTCGTTCGCAATTTTGATAAGCTAAGATTCACTCCCAGTAGGCGGCGGCTTAGCGTGTGCAAAGCTGCTAAAAGCAGCTTGCGAGCGAACAACTCGGGATGACCCCCATAATGACACACATAGTGCCCCCTACACATTTGCTGCACATTATTAGTGCCCCTATACACATAATGACAGACATACAGTAGTACCCTGTTACACATATGCCACACATTATTAATGCCCTTATACACATAATGACCCCTACACATTTGCTGCACATTATTAGTGCCCCTATACACATAATGACACACATACAGTAGTACCCTGTTACACATATGCCACACATTATTAATGCCCTTATACACATAATGACACACATAGTGGCCCTTTACACATATGTTGCACATTATTAAAGCATTTTTACATGACACACATAATGCTCTTTACACATATTCTGAACACTACTGCACAACCAACCCACTCACATGCACACAGCACTCACACTTCCACTAACACTGTGACCTCTGCCTCTGCTTGGATACAGATGTGTCCTCACAAATCTTGCATCAATGCTAACGTCGGGCACCTTTTTTTTTTTTAATGAAAATGCATCTTATTTGCATTGCTATGTGGCTAGGAAGCACAAGCAGCTTCAGCTGATTAAACTGATATGCAGCATGCCAATATACTGTGTGAGACTGTGGCTGTATCTGCATATGAAATGCTACATACAGAATATAGGCATGCAGCATATCATTTTAATCAGCAGAAGCTGATGATGCCCCTAGGCATATCAAATGCCCTAGGCAATTGCCTAGTTTGCCTATGCCTATGGCCGGCCCTGGCATGATGGGTTGAGTGCAAACATTCTTGCACTTTATAACCTCAATTTATCTCCTTCAGCTTTTCATTATTACTAGTTCAACAGCTCCCTGGTATAGTGTCTACATCAGCAGGACATCAGATCTGTGCTTACTCTCTACTGTACTGTTGATTGTTTTTATTATGTCAATAGAAATGTGCATGGAAATACAGTTTCTGTATCTACAGTGCTGCTGTGGAGAGTATAGTACCCCTTAATGAATAGGAAATTATATTGTAGGTGTATAATAGAAGTAGAACCTCTCTAATGCCTACTTGCTCATTGTACATGCTGAGAAATGAAAACTAAAAACAAGCCTTAAAGAACATTGTGGAACAGCTGGATCGTCTCTGTTACTAGCTGGTGTTTTTACTCCAGACGTTTCCACTGATGGATTACTCACAAAGGTTTGGCTGCGTTCAAGTGGTCATGAGTCATGGAAAACTCCTTTTACCTCCCTATCCACAAATCACACATAGCGAGGGACTGTTCAGTTCACCACATGGCGGGATCAGGATCCATTCTATTAGTACATAAACACAGGTGTTCGGACACACTGCCTATGAACGAATCTGGAATTCATACATGAGAGCATGTGTGTGAACATGTGTTACAGATCCATTCACATCTGCTATATATAAAGTTCTATAAGATCATTGAATTAACATAGCAACCACTCTATTGTTCATCCAACTACAATTTTCACAGAAAAAAAGCAGAAATAAAATGATTATGAAAAATGTGCAATTGCGTATGCATGCTGAGTGTGCCGTATCGTAACATGCACCCAGGCATGCAGTAGGCGAATATGCACCATACTGATGCAAGTCATATATGGTGTATACAGGTATTTTTGCGCATAAGCACTCGGCACAAGATCTGGTTATGTGAAAATGCAGTGCGTAAGTCGTATTTCTTTGTGAAGAAAGCTCATAAAAGCTAGCTAAGGGTTAATACATTGTACCTTGTATATTTAACATTTACACAAAGTGTACAAGTAGTTTTTATGATTTCAGTATTGCTTGAAAACACTTTGATAAAGTCTACACTGAGTCGATGAAACGCGTCAGTGGTTTACTATCATGAAACAGAGCACATTGCAACCGAGCATACCTAATGCTCCGTTCTTTTTCCTGGATAGTTGAGGATTCAAATCTTTGCATCATTTGGTGGCCACCAGTGGCGGCTCCGGAGGTGGGGCTGCAGCAATGTCCAAAATTTAAATATTGAAGCCAAACCAACTGCCACCTCAAACGTTGCCAAACATCACTGTCCAAGACTCACTGGCAGTTGGTGTGGCTTCCCTATTTGAATTTTGGACCTCTGGAGCCGCCACTGGTGGCCACCGAAGATTCTTACAGACAGGGATGTGTGAAAGCCTATCGGTGTATATACCATAAGTTTGCTCCTGTTGATTAAATGCTGCTGAGTACTTATGCATACGTCGTACTATACAGTACCTCTAATAGACACTCATGCTGGTTGAGGAACTATGGGAATTGTCTGTCAGTAACATATTTTGACATCTTCTATAGGCACTCAAACCTTATACAACAGGGCAGGGGTTCCACTGGACAGGGTTGTGATTCTGTTTGTCCACACAGTTTATGCTTGGCAGCCACCAGCTCTGGTTTTGCCTATCACATGGGACCTTACATAATTTGAGTTGGTCCTGGACCATCAACCCGTGGAACCGGTGCAAGTGCGCCACGGCTCCCAGTTTGGAACCACTGTAGAAATTTAGGCTGATTTATAGCATTTATTCATGCTGCGCTTAATTCAATGGAATTGTTTTTCCAGATACTTGCTGTACTAATATTTTTGACTGCTCTTGCAACTTGGAATATTATATATTTTTAATATCATGTCATATTGGTGGTAAATATTTAAACTCATCCGTTTGTCTTTAATGTGATTTTTATTTTCTATTTTAAGGCTCTACCCATTCTCCTAAGATATTTTTATATACTGTACCTATCACCAGGCTCGGACTGGGCCACCGAGGAGCCGGTGAAACCACCGGTAGGCCCTACTGATTGGACACACTCTCTTTTGCGAGAGGGCGGAGCATACAGTGCCAGCGCCGTTTACTATAACCAGGGCAAGGCCGCTGCATTGTTTGATCCGGCTGCAGGCTCTATCAGTGAGCCCTTTGAGGAGCAGCATTAGCACTGATTCCGCTACTGCTGGAACCAGCGCGATTATGTCAGCAAGGGTCGGGGAGGAGTCCAGCTGCAGCTGCTCCGTGTCCCTGCACATCCACCTACTGCCTGTCTGTGTCACAACCACCTACCTGTCTGCCCAACTGTGTCACATCCACCTATCTGTCTGATTATTGCATTACATCCACCTACCTGTCTTTCTGCCTGCGTCCCTATACCTATCTGTGCATCACATCCACCTATCTGTCTGCCCAACTGTGTCACATCCACCTACTGCCTGTCTGTGTCACAACCACCTACCTGTCTGCCCAACTGTGTCACATTCACCTACTGCCTGTCTGGTGTCACAACCACCTATCTGTCTGATTATTGCATTACATCCACCTACCTGTTTTTCTGCCTGCATCCCTATACCTATCTGTGTGCATCACATCCACCTACCTGTCTGCCCAACTGTGTCACATCCACCTACTGCCTGTCTGTGTCACAACCACCTACCTGTCTGCCCAACTGTGTCACATACACCTATCTGTCTGCCTGACTGCATCATATCCACCTACTGCCTGTCTGTCTGCGTCACATCCAGAGGCGTAGCGTGGGAACATGACACCAAGAGCAGGGCCTTGTCACGGCGCCCCCACCCACCACCACACATACATACATACATACATACATACATAGATTCACACATATTTAGGCACAGACATACATAAACACACACATATACACAGATATATACCCAGATTTATACACACACATAAATACACAAATATACACACAGATATACATAAACACACACATATACCCAGATATATACATGCACATATATACACACAAATATACACAGACATACATAAACACACACATACACAGATATATACACACTCATATACACAGACATACATAAACACACATACACAGATATATACACACTCATATATACACACACACACACACACACACACACACAAATATACACACAAATGTACACGCAGATATACATAAACACACACACATATGCACAGATATATACACAAACACAAATATACACACACATATACTGTATACAAAGAGATACAGTGGGGCTAAAAAGTATTTGGACAGCCACCGATTGTGCAAGTTGACTCACTTAAAAAGATGAGAGAGGTCTGTAATTTCCATCATAGGTACACTTCATCTGTGAGAGACAGAATCTGAAGAAGAAAAAAAACAGGAAATCACATTGTATGATTTTTACATTTATTTGTATATTCTTGTGGAAAATAAATATTTGGACACCTACCAAGTTGTAAGATTTCTGGCTCTCACAGACCTGTTACTTCTTCTTTAAGAAGCTCTTCCATCCTCCACTCGTTACCAGTATTAATGGCACCTGTTTGAACTGGTTATCTGTATAAAAGACACCTGTCCACACCCTCAAACAGTCAGACTGCTACCTCTCCACCATGGCCAAGACCAGAGAGCTGTCTAAGGACACCAGGGACAAAATTGTAGACCTGCACAAGGCTGGGATGAGCTACTCGACAATAGGCAAGCAGCTTGGTGAGAAGAGATCAACTGTTGGCGCAATTACTAAAAAATGGAAGAAATACAAGATCACTGACAATCTCCCTCGACCTGGGGCTCCATGAAAGATCTCACCTCGTGGGGTATCAATGATCTTGAGAACGGTGAGGAATCAGCCCAGAACTACACGGGGGGACCTGGTCAATGACCTCAAGAGAGCTGGGACCACAGTCACAAAGGTTACCATTAGTAACACACTACGTCGTAATGGATTGAAATTCTGCAGCGCCCGAAAGGTCCCCCTGCTTAAGCCATCACATGTACAGGCCCATCTAAAGTTTGCCAGTGACCATCTGGATGATCCAGAGGAGGATTGGGAGAATGTAATGTGGTCAGATGAGAGCAAAATCGAACTTTTTGGTATAAACTCCACTCGCCGTGTTTGGAGAGGGAGAAGAATGATGAATGGCATCCCAAGAACACCATACCCACTGTGAAGCATGGGGGTGGAAACATCATGCTTTGGGGCTGCTTTTCTGTAAAAGGGACAGGATGACTGATCCATATTAAGGAGAGGATGAATGGGGCCATGTATAGTGAGATTTTGGGCAAAAACCTCCTTCCCTCAGTAAGAGCATTGAAGATGGAATGTGGCTGGGCCTTCCAGCATGACAATGACCCCAAACACACCGCCCGGGCAACTAAGGAGTGGCTCCGTAAGAAGCATTTCAAGGTCCTGGAGTGGCCTAGCCAGTCTCCAGGCATCAACCCAATAGAAAATCTGTGGATGGAGTTGAAAGTCCTTGTTGCCCGGCGACAGCCCCAAAACATGACAGATCTAGAGAAGATCTGCATGGAAGAGTGGGCCAAAATACATGCTACAGTGTGTGCAAACCTGGTCAAGAACTACAGGAAATGTTTGACCTCTGTAATTGCCAACTGAGGTTATATTACAAAGTATGGAGTTAAACTTTTTGATTGTCCAAATATTTATTTTCTGCAAGAATATACAAATAAATTGTTTAAAAATCATACAATGGGGTATATTTACTAAGGTCCCGATTTTGACCGAGATGGTGTTTTTTCTTCAAAGTGTCATCTCGGGAATTTACTAAACTCAAATCACGGCAGTGATGAGGGCATTCGTATTTTTTTGGAAGTCCAAGTAAAAAAATACGAATGAATACACCATCGGTCAAATTCGCCTGTAATTTGGTAGAACTCGGTCATTTACTAAAAATTGTAATTCACAAACACTGCCGACAATAGCCAAACACTGCCGTGAAAAAATACCAATCGTGGAAAAGTGCTAAAATAAAACAGACCTGCTTTTTTTTACCGTGTTCTGATAGGCATGCACGGATCCATGAGATCCGTGCATGTTTATCAGTGGGAAGGGGTTGGAAAGTGTTAAATTTGCCAAAAAAAAATGTGCGGGGTCCCCCCTCCTAAGCAAAACCAGCCTCGGGCTCTTTGAGCCGGTCCTGGTTGAAAAAATATGGGTAAAAAATTGACCGGGGTTCCCCCATATTTAATCAACCAGCACCGGGCTTGCGCCTGGTCCTGGTTCCAAAAATACAGTGGACAAAAAGCGTAGGGGTCCCCCGTATTTCTGAAACCAGGGGGGCTGATAGCCTTTTTATCAAAATTTGAATATTGTTTTTAGTAGCAGTACTACAAGTCCCAGCAAGCCTCCCCCGCAAGCTGGTACTTGGAGAACCACAAGTGCCAGCATGCGGTGGAAAACCGGGCCCGCTGGTACCTGTAGTACTACTACTAAAAAAATACCCCAATAAAAACAAAAGACACACACCTTGAAAGTAAAAGTTTAATTCAAACATCCACACCTCCAAACATACATACTTAGCTATGTTCACACGAGGGTCGGTCCTCTTCTACATGTAGAATCCATGGGGTACCTGTTGGAAAAATTGTACTCACATAATCCAGTGTAGATCGGTCCTCTTCTGTTCTATTTGTAATCCACGTACTTTGCAAAATAAAAAAACGGACACCCGAACACGCACTGAAAGGGGCCCCATGTTTTCACATGGGACCCCTTTCCCCGACTGCCAGGAACCCCCCCCCCCTGACTTCTGTCTAAGAGGGTTCCTTCAGCCAATCAGGGAGCGCCACGAAAGGTGCACAATGAAGCCCAGCACGGATCTCACAGATCCGGCCGAGAATCATTGTGTTAAAGTTGGCAGTGTTTTACAATTCACTCACATAAAACACTGCCAAAAAATACGAATGACATCGACATCGGTAAATACGAAAATGCAGAATACGACAGCTTAGTAAATTAGTCGTAATAAATTCAAAAAGTTGCAATTTTACACTTTCGATGTCATTCGTGATTGAACTTTAACCTCATTCGGAAAAATACGAATTTTAGTAAATATACCCCAATGTGATTTCCTAGTTTTTTTTTTCAGATTCTGTCTCTCACAGGTGAAGTGTACCTATGATGGAAATTACAGACCTCTCTATTCTTTTTAAGTGGATCAACTTGCACAATCGGTGGCTGTCCAAATACTTTTTTGCCCCACTGTATACACATAAACACACACATGTATTGTATACACATAAACACACATATGCACACATACGTACTGTATACAGACATTTACAAACACATTTACACACACAGACATATACACATAAACACAACGTATACACAGACATAAACACACATACACACATTAATTCCCACCAAGTGGGCAGCAGCAGAGCAGCAGCTCCGTGTTCTAGCCTGGAGGGGCGGAGCTTCAATGTGATTGACAGGCTGGGCCTCCATGAGTAGAAGGAAAGGACTGAGGAAAGGGCAGGGGTGGCTACCACACTGCATGCATGTTCCATATCACTGAATGCAGATACCTGACAGCCAGGAAGCTTCTTCTGACAAGCCTCCAAACCTCCCCACTTCCCTAACAACACACCACACTACACTGCACTGGACTCTCTGCACTGCAATCAGTAACATGGAACATGCAGGCAGTGTGGTGGCCACCCCTTCCCTCTCTTCAAGTCATCTCCTCCTACCCCGAGATCCCGGCTCTCAGCTGTGTTACAGGGAAAGGCGCCTTCTGTCCCCAGCAGCGCCTGGAGCTCGAGCTCCACTTGCTCCACCCTCCCTACGCCCCTGGTCACATCCACCTGCCTGCCTGCTGACTGGGTCACATCCACCTGTCTGCATGACTGCATCACATCCACCTACTGCCTGTCTGTGTCACAACCACCTACTGCCTGTCTGTCTGCATCATAACCACCTACCTGTCTGCATCACAGCCACCTACCTGCCCGACTGTGTCACATCTACCTACTACCTGTCTGCGTCACAACCACCTACCTGTCAGCCGGACTGTATTACATCCACCTACTTGTCTGCCCGACTGCGTCACATCTACCTACTACCTGTCTGTCTGCGTCACATCCACCTACATGTCTGCCTGCATCACATCCACCTACCTGTCTGCCTGACTGCGTCAAATCCACCTACCTGTCTGCCTGACTGCGTCTATCCTCCTACTGCCTGTCTCTCTGTGTCACATCCACCTACCTGTCTGCCTGATTGTGTCACATCCACCTCCTGCTTTTCTCTCTGCATCACATCCACCTACCTGTCTGCCTGACTACGTCACAAGTACCTACCTCTCTGCCTGACTGCATCACATCCACCTACCTGTCTGCCTGACTACGTCACAAGTACCTACCTCTCTGCCTGACTGCATCACATCCACCTACCTGTCTGCCTGACTGTGTCACAACTACCTGCCTGACTGCGTCACATCCACATACTGCCTTTCTCTCTGCGTCACGTCTACCTACATGTCTGTCTGACTGAGTCACAACTACCTACCTGTCTGCCTGTCTGCATCACATCCACCTACTGCCTTTCTCTCTGTGTCACATCCACCTGTTTGCATGACTGCATCACATCCACCTACTGCCTGTCTGTGTCACAACCACCTACTGCCTGTCGGCATCATAACCACCTTCCAGTCTGCCCGACTGTATCACATCCACCTACCTGTCTGCCCGACTGCGTCACATCCACCTACTACCTGTCTGTGTCACAACCACCTACCTGTTTGCCCGACTGTATTACATCCACCTACTTGTCTGCCCGACTGCATCACATCTACCTACTACCTGTCTGTCTGCGTCACATCCACCTACCTGTCTGACTGCGTCACAACTACCTACCTGACTGCGTCACATCCACCTACTGCCTTTCTCTCTGAGTCACATCCACTACCTGTCTGTCTGTCCCACGTTCACCTACCTTTCTGCATGCCTGTGTCACATCAACCCACATGCCTTACTGCGTCCCATACATCTACCCGTCTGCCAATTATGTCACATCCACCTGTCTGACTGCCTGACTGTGTTATATTACCTGACTGACTGTGTCACATCCACCTGTCCGATTGCCTGTCGGTGTCGCGTCAATCTACCTGTCTGCCCCAGGGACCAGCTACCCTATCACTATGGCCACACGGGCCAGCACAGGCCTGATCCATCCCTCCTCCTCGTGTCACCTACATGCGCAGCCCAGCCCCATAGGAGGGAACCAGGAAGCGGTGGCATTTCAACGTCTCATACAGTACCACTGCAGACTGCCAAGGTGAAGGGGCACACATATAACACAGAGGAAAGGATCAGTGTGGCAATAAGTACAAATGTGTAAAAACTAGTTGCTGGGTTTAAGGTTATGATGTAATAATAAGTGCATGTACTGTATGTGTGATAGAGTGGCAGTGTGTGTGTGTGTGTGTGTGTGTGTGTGTGTGTGTGTGTGTGTGTGTGTGTGTGTGTTAGATAGAGGTACAGTGTGTGTGTGTGTGTGTGTGTGTGTGTGAGTGTGTGAGAGAGAGAGAGAGACACTGGGCAGGATGTACTAAAGTGAAAATGTGGTAAAACCCCTGTTTTCTGGGTTTTTACTGCATTTTTGCATGTATTTACCTCCATCCGCCAGTTCTACGCATGCAGGGTAATGCCAGCTTTTGCTGGTGTTACCCTGTAGAAGCCTATGGGGCTTCTTCCGCAATGCGATGTGGAGAGGGTTCTGTCATAGAACCCTCCCATCTTCCCTTTGCGGACACCACTGTTCTGCGCATGCGCCGAAGGACTCCCATAGTAATGTTTTGTGGGGGTTTTCATTATAGTTGTACTCAGTGGGCCTAGGGGGGTCATTCCGAGTTGATCGCTCGCTAGCAGTTTTTAGCAGCCGTGCAAACGCATTGTCGCCACCCACCAGGGAGTGTATTTTCGCTTTGCAGAAGTGTGAACGCCTGTGCAGCAGAGCGCCTGCAAAAACATTTTGTGCAACACAAGACCAGCCCTGGACTTACTCTTCGTGTGCGTTGATTCTAACGTTGGAGGGTTGGCTTTTGACCTCACACACCCGCCCATCGTTCGCCCAGCCACGCCTGCGTTTTCCCTGGCACGCTTGCGTTTTTCTAAGCACTCCCTGAAAATGGTCAGTTGACACCCAGAAATGCCCCCTTCCTGTCAATCTACTTGCAGCCGCCAGTGCGAATGAAAACGTCGCTAGAACCTGTGCAAAGCCACAAATTACTTTGTACCCATACGTTGCGCGTGCGCATTGCAGTGCATACGCATGCGCAGAAATGCCAATTTTTAGCCTGATCGCTGCATTGCAAACAACGGCAGCTAGCGATCAACTCGGAATGACCCCCACATCTGATACAAGAGGTGCGAGTAGAGTTTGAGATAGTTGCATTAGTGTGGGTAGTTTAGGTGAGAGTCGAGTAAGCTCTAATAGAAAGAAAGAGATGGTTTCAGGGGTATGAGACTCAGGGTTGACAGTGTCTAGGTCAACACCTATTGGTCAACAGTGACTAGGTCGACATGAACAAGGTCAACATGGAAAAAGGTCGACATGAGTTTATTTTTTTTTTTATGTTTACTTCGTAAAGTGATGGGGAACCCCAATTAGTGCACCGTGTCCCCTCGCATGGCTCGCTTTGCTGACCGTTCCCAATTGTAGTCCACGTGGATCGTAAAGTATGAAAAAGTTCAAAAAAGGTGAAAAACTTATGTCGACCTTTTCCCATGGCTACCTAATGGCATGTCGACCAGAGGCGGAACTACCGCCAGTGCAACCAGTTCATTGCACTGGGGCCCACCTCTGTTCAGGGGCCCAAAGCATGTAATTAGTCAAACTGACTCATTACATGCCGCTGTGTGCTGTGGGCAACCGCTGCCCGCAGCACACAGCCGCCCGGACAGGAGAGAAGAACAGCGCAGCGGTACAGGGGGGAGAAGGAGGAGGAGGGAGGTGGAGGAGGGAGCCGCAGCAGCGCTGTTTCATTGGTTGAGGCACTGCTGCTGCTGTCCCTCTGCTTCACTATAGGCTGTTTTCCGCCCATCCCAGCATTCACAGCAGCGGAGAACAGCCTATAGTGAAGCAGAGGGACAGCAGCAGCAGCGCCTCCACCAATAACACAGCGCTGCTGCGGCTCCCTCCCCCACCTCCCTCCTCCTCCTTCTCTCCTGCCCGGGATCTCTGGAGAAGCTGCACCGAGGAGCCTGAGCCAGCGGAGAGCATTTTGTCGCACCTGGGCCCCCCTCTCGCTAGTTCCGCCACTGGTGTCGACCTATTTCCTATGTCGACCTACTCAATGTTGACCAATAGGTGTCGACCTA
Source organism: Pseudophryne corroboree (assembly GCF_028390025.1). NCBI lineage: Eukaryota > Metazoa > Chordata > Amphibia > Anura > Myobatrachidae > Pseudophryne > Pseudophryne corroboree. Next base: position 802,185,062 of record NC_086447.1, read on the forward strand.
ATGTGTGTCGACCTAGAGTTTGGATACCGTTTTCAGAGAGCCTTTCAAGATTTGAGGCAGAGCCGCCATGGTAGAGAGTAGAAGGGTTTTGCAGGATAGACCATGAAATCTGTCAGTTAGGCTAACATTGGAGACTCTGCATTATACTGGTCATCAACACATATTCCAGGTGAAACTGAATGTTTTTATTTCTTTAGTCGATAAGTATATACAGAAATTAGTCATAATGTATACAGTATGTGTACTCCCCCCCCCCCCCCCCCCCCCAGTAAGTATTGACAGTCAAGGGTATCAGCCACTTATTGAATTATTTAATGTTCAGGGCATTGTCGCATGATGCGACCATCTAAGACTCTACCATTCTTCTCAGGGGCAGGTGGTTAGCATCCCGGCAGTCAAGATGCCAGCAGACATGTGACTGATGCTGGAATCCCGAAACCACTCAGAATCCCGGCTCCGGAACACCTGCTGCGGACATCTCAAAGGTAAGTATCGGGGTGACTGTTAGGGTTAGGGCCCAGGGGAGGGGGTGTGGGGGGGTGTTAGGGATAGACTCTAGATGGGGGGGGTTATTATTTTTATCCTTTATTTATAGGGCGCCACAAAGGATCCACAGCGTCCATTGCACAGTGCATAATAAAATTAGCAAACAAGAAAACAGCACTTACAGTTTGATGCAGTATAAGACAGGTATGGAAAACCAGGGGTTAGGTGCCATCAAAGGGAGTATGGAGTATAAGACAGTGTAAGTAAGAAAAGGAAAGGCACATGAGGAAAGAAGGCCCTGCTCTTGCAGCTTACAGTCGAGAAGGTGAAGGGCTGACAGATCTGATAGTTATTTTGTGACGCGCTGTTAGAGGCCGTGCACACGCGCATGGCATCTATAAAGTGATCACTGGCTGATTTGCATAGCATAACAGCGGTGATCACAGGCTCCGTGTCTGAATAGCGGGAATGTCCCACTGGAATCGGGACAGTTGGGAGGTATGCATTAGCGAACTGTTTCTTCTCTGTATGGTGCACTTAAAATATTCCTCTATTTTACTATAATACCATATATGTGTATATATATATATATATATATATATATCCAAAAAGAGTACAGGCACTCACCACTTTTCCTTGAAAATAGAAGAATTTATTGCCACTCACAGGTGTGTCTCACATGGAGACAGTCAGCATAACAGCATATAGTGTCGACATTTCGGCTCCCATCGAGCCTTCTTCAAGACAGACAGAAAAACAACAGGTGTATACCCAGCAGCCCATGCTGGGTATACACCTGTTGTTTTTCTGTCTGTCTTGAAGAAGGCTCGATGGGAGCCGAAATGTCGACACTATATGCTGTTATGCTGACTGTCTCCATGTGAGACACACCTGTGAGTGGCAATAAATTCTTCTATTTTCAAGGAAAAGTGGTGAGTGCCTGTACTCTTTTTGGATATATTTTGGACTTCTCTGGAGCCCCTTATGGAGCACCGCCTATGTTGTGGACTGTAGCAGTGAGTGTGGACTTATCTGGATATATATATATATATATATATATATATATAAGCCACATAAAACCCGGCACTCCACCTAATACATATAGCCAGTCTTGGTGCCCTCACAATTAATGAATAGAACTTAGCAGAGGTGCGGCACTCAAAGACATTTTTCTTCAAAAAAAAGACTCACAGACACCCAGGTCAGTAGTTTCAACGTTTCAATCCCCACAGGCCAATCTGTGCATGTCCACTTGTATTTCGGGGAGTATAAGGTAAGCTTGTTTTTGCACTGTTTGTATTCTTGACAAAATTCCTGTGGGGATTGAAACGTTGATGAAACTACTGACCTGGGTGTCTGTGAGTCTTTTTTTTTGAAGAAAAATGTCTTTGAGTGCCGCACCTCTGCTAAATTATATATATATATATATATATATATATATATATACAAAGCCAAATCAGCCGGCACTCAGCTTCAGACAACAGCGTGCCCCGGTGCCTTAATCCTCAAAATGTATGCAATTCCAATGGTGGACAATGAGGCACTCAAGAGGCTGGTTATAAGCAGAAATGCTGTATTGACATAAAGCAACGTTTCGGGGCAGAGCCCCTTCTTCAAGGCATACCAATATTATTGGTATTGGTATGCCTTGAAGAAGGGGCTCTGCCCCGAAACGTTGCTTTATGTCAATACAGCATTTCTGCTTATAACCAGCCTCTTGAGTGCCTCATTGTCCACCATTGGAATTGCATACATTTTGAGGATTAAGGCACCGGGGCACGCTGTTGTCTGAAGCTGAGTGCCGGCTGATTTGGCTTTGTATATATATATATATATATATATATATATATAATTTAGCAGAGGTGCGGCACTCAAAGACATTTTTCTTAAAAAAAAAGACTCACAGACACCCAGGTCAGTAGTTTCATCAACGTTTCAATCCCCACAGGAATTTTATCAAGAATACAAACAGTGCAAAAACAAGCTTACCTTATACTCCCCGAAATACAAGTGGACATGCACAGATTGGCCTGTGGGGATTGAAACGTTGAAACTACTGACCTGGGTGTCTGTGAGTCTTTTTTTTGAAGAAAAATGTCTTTGAGTGCCGCACCTCTGCTAAATTATATATATATATATATATATATATATATACAAAGCCAAATCAGCCGGCACTCAGCTTCAGACAACAGCGTGCCCCGGTGCCTTAATCCTCAAAATGTATGCAATTCCAATGGTGGACAATGAGGCACTCAAGAGGCTGGTTATAAGCAGAAATGCTGTATTGACATAAAGCAACGTTTCGGGGCAGAGCCCCTTCTTCAAGGCATACCAATATTATTGGTATTGGTATGCCTTGAAGAAGGGGCTCTGCCCCGAAACGTTGCTTTATGTCAATACAGCATTTCTGCTTATAACCAGCCTCTTGAGTGCCTCATTGTCCACCATTGGAATTTTATATATATATATATATATATATATATATACCAGCAAATAGAAAACCACAGCACTCGCCACCCCAGAAGCGGGGTGCAGTATCCGCACTCACCACTAATAGGGTGGGGTGCATGTAGCCCATGGCCACCTACTCAAAAATATAGAAACAAAAAGTTTAGCACTCACCAAAATGAGCTCACTTATCCTCACAACATCAATGAATAAATGAATAAATGATGGGGATTTAGTTAGTGAATTGGCCAATGCACGGAAGCCTGCATACCGCTCGCCAAGGTACCCCACCTTCATGCAGGTCCTACACTATCACAAAATCATAAAAATTAAAACCTGGCAACTGTATCACATAATATAACTGCAAATATGCCCACTTGGTGTAAGGTGTAACTGCCATGAACTGCATGGCTTTTAAAAGGTACACTAGTCACCTGACACTGGCTGATAAATTACTAAAGGGCAGCTATATCCTAACTATAGCGGAATGCCTTCAGGATGCCGGTAGTCAGAATCCCAATACGCAACCACAATGCAGGCACCTGAACTCCGACATCGGACAAAATGCCAACACCAGAATCCTGACACCCTGCATCCTGATCGTAAGTATGCAGTCCACTTTTAGTGTTTGCCTGCCAGGGGGTGGTTAGGTTTAGGCACCCCCAAGGACAGTTAGGATTATTCTGCAGGGAAGGGTTTAGGTACCCCTGGGCAGGGTTAGGTTTAGGCTGCTGGAAGGTGGGGTTAGGTTTATTCACCCCCAGGGAGGGCTAGGGTTAGGCTGTGGGGGGGGGGGGGGGGGGGGGGAGAGGGGAAGGGGGGGGGAGAGTTGGGGTTAAGCTTCAGATAGTAAGGGTTAGGGGGGGTTTGGGGGAGGGTAAGTATACTTACCTATCCCCTGTTGGGGTGTCCTGTCTTTAGGTCAACAACACTTAGGTCGACCATTATTGGTCGACATGGTCACTAGTTCGACATGGCAAAGGTCGACGCATGAAAAGGTCGACTTGAATTTTTCACTTTTTTTTCTTAATTTTTTAATACTTTTCCATACTTTACGATCCATGTGGACTACGATTGGGAATAGTAACCTGTGCCGAGTGCAGCGGTAGTGGAGCGAGGCACCTTGCCCAAAGCATGGCAAGTGAAGAAAATGACATAATTTTTTTTTTAAAACTCATGTCGACCTAGTTACTGTTGACCCAATGATCCACACCCCTGTCGGGATTCTCTCCATCGGTGTGCTGCATTCAGTCTTCTGACCGCCGGTAAAGCGTATCACACCCACTATAAAAACAACCTACAACCTTATGTCAAGAAAAAAACAAAATGGAAACTGCCTTTAAAAAACTTCCCACTAATTTATTTAAAGGTTGCTGTAAAAGGTAGGAAGCTGATGTCATATCAAAGAACACATCTTGAGTATGTGCCACATACAAAGTGCATTCATTGTTTTTCAAGTTGCTCTGTGACCTGTGTCTTCCCACTGGCCGACCGCTTTCTGTTCTGCAACCAACAATAACAGTGCCTGTAATGTCTGAGCTATGAGAAATGCAGCCAGATGGTTTTCCACTGTGTGGTTAATCCAACATTACTCATTGAGTCTCATTCTCCCTGTGAATATCACTGTGCTCCAGAAATAAGGCTGCGGTTACACGCAGTAAGTTGGACAGATCATGCAAAACCTCAACCTCACCACTTGCATCTAATCTCATCTGACCGTGTGTAAATTATTATTATTAACATTTATTTATATAGCATTAGTGTAGTGCCCGGCGCTTATGACAGGCAGCAGATGTGAAATTGGACACCAGTCATTTTGTGTTTAGAGACTACAGGCCAGTAATTCAGACCTGATCACTATGGTGCATTTTTTGCATCTCTGCGATCAGGTACTCGCCGCCTACAGGGGGAGGGGGAAATCACTGTGCAGGTGTGCGATCGCATGTGCAGGTGAGCTGCACAAACAGAAGTTTGTGCAGTCTCTGCACAGACTAGACTTTCAGGGGTATTCAATTTCCGACGCTGCGCCACATGTTTTCGGTGCGTTCAGCCAAAAATTACTACTTTCACTTTCGACTTTGCGCAGGTATCCAATTAGCAAAGAGTTAATGCCTTCTTCATCCGTTAACTGTCCAATCAGCCGTATATGGGGAGGTGGCTATTCTCGCTATATAAAGCTTGTTTTTATAGGCGTGGGGCAGCCTGCACGGTGTATTGCATTCAAGTTGGATGGATATTGTGGAGGCTTTGGAACTGCAAGCAGCAAGAAGAAGCAGCAGCAGCCGAAAGCAGTGTTTATCCTGCCTTTTTGCCCGTTTGTTGGAGAAGATTGGTGAGTACCTTCTACCTCCAACCTCTACTGTTGTCTCCTTCCTCCATGTCACCAGTCAACCCGTGCTCAAGTAATGGAAAGCAGATGAGTGCGCTGTCACCAGCCTCTAGTGTAGGGGGTGGGAAGTCCCCTAAGGTATATATAAAAAAAATTGTGTACACCAGCGCTAGTTGTAGAGTAAACTTATAGCTTATATATAGATAAATCCAGTACGGTAGGTTTTATAAAATTAAAAAGTAATACATTTAATATACACGGTCACTTTTAAAACACAAATATCATTAAAACAGCTAATTAGCAGAAATGTATTCATATATCATGACACAAACGTTTGTCTCCTCAGTAATATCTAGATCATACCCTGGCTAGGACTTCCTCTGGAGTAACATCCACAATGAATGGTCGGAGGTGGTGAATATATACCTCTGGAGTCCTAGTAAGTCCCCGGTTAAGCACGAAAGTGCAAGCGTTTTAGCAGGTAGGGGTGGCTCTGGTTCCTCCGTGCGTGGTGAAAAGTCCAAAGGAGATAATGTCCAATTGGTGCCAGGTGGGATCAACTGAGTGAGAGTCCAAGCAATAGTAAAAAGGATCTCCCGTGATGTGTCAATCATTTTCTCAACCCATATATGCAGCCACATGTGGACCCCAACCCACCTTTCCACATTGCCATGTGGCTCCTAGAGGCCACTCCACCCACCCATGGACCATTCCATGTGGCCACATGGGGACCCCAGCCCACCTTTCCACATTGCCATGTGGATCCCAGGGGGCTCCTAGGAGCCACTCCGCCTGCCCATAGACAATGCCATGTGGCCACATGGGGACTCCAGCCCACCTTTCCACATTGCCATGTGTCCATAGAGGCCACTCCACCCGCCCATAGACCATTCAATGTGGCCACATGGGGACCCCAGCCCACCATTCCACATTGTCCTGTGGCCCCAGGGGGCCCCTAGGGGCCACTCCACCCGCCCATAGACCATGCCATGTGGCCACATGGGGAACCCAGCCCACCTTTCCACATTGCCATGTGGCCCCAGGGGGGCCCTTTCACCATGTTGTTCGGCCATATCAAACTAGTATCAGACCTGAGAGGACAGCACTATATTTTTTATAAATGACCCAAATCATGTACACTGCAGGTGGGGTAGATGTAACATTTGCTGTAAAATTGAGTTTTTGGTGGGTTATTTTTAGAGATGTGCAGCGGGCATTTTTCGTGTTTTGTGTTTTGGTTTTGGATTCGGGTCCGCGGTCATGTTTTGGATTCGGATGCATTTTGGCAAAACCATCCTTTCGGGTTTTGGATTCGGATGTGTTTTGGATTTGTGATTTTTGAAAAAAACACAAAAACAGCTACAATCATAGAATTTGGGGGTAATTTTGATCCTATAGTATTATTAACCTCAGTAACAATAATTTCCACTCATTACCAGTCTATTCTGAACACCTCACACCTCACAATAATATTTTTAGTCCTAACATTTGCACCAAGGTCGCTGGATGACTAAGCTAAGCGACCAAAGTGGCCGGCACAAACACCTGGCCCATCTAGGAGTGGCACTGCAGTGTCAGACAGGTTGGCACTTAAAAAAATAGTCCTCAAACAGCACATGATGCAAAGAAAAAAAGAGGTGCACCAAGGTCGCTGGATGGCTAAGCTAAGCGAACAAACACCTGACCCATCTAGAATTAGACTTCAGTATCATGTGAATTATAAGGCAATATCACTGGAATTATTTGTTATAATCAATGGAATTATTGGTCCAAATCACTGGAAAAAAATGACAAAATCACTAGAATTAAAAGCCAGTATCACAGGAATTATTCGTTCTAATCAATGGTATTATTGGTCCAAATCACTGGAAGAAAATGACAAAATCACTGGAATTAAATGGCAGTAATGTCGGGAATTATATCAAATGGCAGTACCACTGGACATATACGGAAGTGTCAGACAGGATGGCACTTTTCAAAAAATAAAAATAAGAAAGCGCTAAACTGAATAGTGTGTGTCAATTATCCAACTCCCACAGAACTTTTAGATCAATTCCTCTTAAAATGGACTGCTGCCCTCAAATAATTGGGGTGTTGAATCCCAATATTTATATGGAACAATAGGCAAAAAGAAAATTTATTGAAAGCGCTGTCCAGTTTTAAAGAGTATTTTATTAAATTTTTTTTTTAAAAACATCAAAATTAAATACATCAACATTAAATACTAATCCAAAAGGTCTCTGTAATTAATAGGTCCGACAATGTCCAATGGACATCAAGTATTTCAAAGACTGCTTTTGTCCTTGCAACACCTTAGAAACACAACTGTGCACAGTGGATACAATTTCAATATAACAGATACACCTCATTAAAAAGCAACATTTGTATCTATGGCTCATGTGAGTATTACTACAAATGTTCTCCCACAATATGCATCAAATATAATAATCTAATCAACAGCCTTTCGGTATGAATTATAACTTCCTAAAAATTGTATAATCAATAGGTCACAGTCCCAGTTATGTTTGTATAGATATATGATAATTTATTATCGCTTGAATCCTTCCACTGGGAAGATCATATAACTCCAGACGTTCAGCAATATCATTGGTAATGGAACATACTAATTATTAATTGGAGCAATATACGTTGCCAGTCAGTAAATTCTCCTCACCGGGAGTACTCAAACCAGGTGATTCTGATGTTTCCCACGGGCGTCCCCGTGTATTAGTTGTACAGATAGTTTATCTAGATTCCACTTTAGTGATAATCGTTTATCGTACTCCTTAATGTATATACTGTAGTTCATTAATCGGGCTGTATAGAGATGTAAATGGTTGTGTCTCACCATGCGTTAGCGGCTGTGCCTCCTGTCAGGCATATAGTTCTATCTTGTGCGCACTGCACCGTCTCTCTGCCGTTAGTGATCAGGCGACCACCTCGTAGTGTCCGGCAGGATATTCTCCACGGTTGCGCCTCTCGTTAGATCTTTGCCTCCGTCTATAGAAGCACCTTACTGCCGTCCAGAATATAGTGGCCAGCCTCCCGCTGTCCAGGTCGTGATATCAGCATTAACTGTGAGGGTAATGCAAAACCTCAGGACAGACGTCAGTATTCTCGGCTGGGCTCACGATGTCAGGTCTGCTTGGAATGGCAGGAATATTGCCCGCACTGGAGGCTCCTATGCCGCTTTCAAAAGACTGATGTCCACACTGCTAGGGAGCAACTCTTCACTTGGCTGCAGTGTGAATACCGAACTGCTCCTCCGCTGTGAGGTAAAAGGTACTCCAGCTATTTACGGCATCTCGATATTTAGAAACTGCCACGGCTACGGATACGAACGGATCTCCGCAGTGAGACCACTACAGCATCAGCCATCAGCAGATTTGCCGCTTCATACTGCTACCACCAGCTGAATAAATTACGTCCCTTCTTATGGTCAATTGACGGCTGCTCTAACGGAGGTATAGCATCTCAGCAAGTTTGCTTTCCAACCATCACTGAGGCATCAACCAAAAATCTTTATATCCACCTTGTGCAATTGCATACAGGACCCTGTGGTAAATTCCAGGAACCAGCACGGGGGTAACTATTATTGTTTATTTTGCCTCTAATAACTTTATATTAGCTACTGCGGAGCCTTCTGTGGACATTTTATATGATTTCACACTGGGACGCCAGTGATAGAATCAATTGATATTCCCTGTAGAGAGCTTCTCTCTCAAGAGATCCATTTCTGGACTTTAGACACATTGTATGCTGTTTCAACAGCACGTTTACAAATATAGATAGTGTTTCTGCTCACACATGCTAGAGGTAGTAACCTCTGAATTTTTAAACTGCCAATTATTTATGTATTGTTTGTTTTATGTGTCTTTGTGGTATTAACTGTTTGATAAAATATTTTCTTTTCAAAAGGTCAAGCCTCATTGAGTCAATTATACTACATTCAGACCGCAAATGCCGTATCCTACCCGGTAAGACAAACGTGTACTTACCGGGTGGGATCCGGCATTTGCGCTCCGCTGCTGGCTTTCCGACCCGGCAATATACCGGGTCGGTTGCCATAGCAGCGGAGGGAGCAGCAGCAGCAGGGGCGGGGGTGGAGGCGGCGCCGGGAGATGAGCTCATCTCCTGCGCCGCCTCTCCCTATGCTGTGAATGGGAACCGTGTCGCATTGACACGGCTCCCATTCACACCGCACCTGACCCGGTAATCAACCCACGTAAAACCCTTCTTTTTTACCGGGTTCAATTACCGGGTCAGGCGACCCGCTAAATCGTGAAAGGACCTTTCACATCGCACACTGACCCGGTTCGACACGGCAATATGCCGTGTCGATACCGGGTTATTTGTGCGATATGAAAGGGGTATTATTCTCCTTGCTAGACTGCATTTAACTGATTAATCAATTAACTTTAAGTGATTTTTGGAGCGCAGAGCATTTCTTTTATTTGTGTTTCATATTGTTTTTCAGCCTAGCCAGCTGTTTTGCTCAGCAGCCGTAATATCACTACTTTTATATCGATCATCAGTCAGCAAATTTATTATATATCATTTATAGCGCCAGATATATACAGTTTGAGATTTATCTCCAGCTGTATTTATATACAACTCTTTAAAACTGGACAGCGCTTTCAATAAATTTTCTTCTTGTCTTTTAAAAAAATAGTCCCCAAACAGCACATGATGCAAAGAAAAGAGAAAAAGAGGTGCACTGTGGTCACTGGATGGCTAAGCTAAGCGACACAAACACTTCAATATCACAGGAATTATTCGTTCTAATCAATGGTATTATTAATTGGTTCAAATCACTGGAAGAAAATGACAAAATCACTAGAATTACAAGCCAGTATCACAGGAATTATATCAAATGGCAGACATTGAGCAGCACGATGCAGCACAAGACACTGAGCACTGAACACTGACCAGTGATACTGAGCGCTGATGATACTATTGAGCAGTGATACTGAGCACTGATACTACTGAGCACTGATACTGAGCACTGATGATACTACTGAGCAGTGATACTGAGAACTGACACTGAGCAGCACGATTAGCACAAGACACTGAGCACTGACCATTGATACTGAGCACTGATGATACTACTGAGAACTGACACTGAGCAGCACGATACAGCACAAGACACTGAGCACTGACCAGTGATACTGAGCACTGATGATACTACTGAGAACTGACACTGAGCAGCACGATACAGCACAAGACACTGAGCACTGACCAGTGATACTGAGCACTGATGATACTACTGAAAACTGACACTGAGCACTGAACATAGCCACATCCTCTCTGTACTCTCTACAATGCCCGAGTGAAAATGGCGGCGACGTGCGGCTCTTTATATGGCATCCGAATCTCGCGAGAATTCAACAGTGGGATGATGACGTTTTGCCTCATTCGGGTTTTCCGAGTCAGGCGGGAATAACCGAGCCAGGCTCGGAACCATGTTTTACACGTGGAGTTCGGTAGGGTTCGGTTCTCGGCGAACCGAACCCGCTCATCTCTAGTTATTTTGTTTCTGTGCAGGATTGTTTTCTCCCAAATTTTACTGTCTTATCTATTTCATCTGCCTTACCTGCAGTCCCGCATGGTTTGTTTATTAGCTTTCAAAGTTGCTGCAGCAATGTGGTGTCAATTCAGCCCCCATTTTTTCTTTTCTTTTTGGTAAGATATGTCTCGCGAGAAGAGACCACGGGCAATCCCATCTCCAGTGTCTTCCAATCACACCCCATACAGTGATGAGGAGAGGCGCCCAGAGCGAAGACAGAGATCAGGTGCTATGGAGAATCAACAGACACAGGTACTTTTTTTTTATTCACATGTAAATACCCCCCCCCCCCCCCCCCCAAAAAAAAAAGCTGGCCACCAAGACACCCTCAACACACATGCAGGCACCCCAGACACCTTCAACACACATGCAGACACCCATGCAGCCCCCCAGACACCCTCAACACACATGCAGCCCCCCCCCCAGACAGCCTCAACACACATGCAGCCCCCCCGGACACCCTCAACACACATGCAGGCACCCATGCAGACACCCTCAACACACATGCAGGCACCCATGCAGCCCCCCCCCCCCCCCAGACATCCTCAACACACATGCAGCCACCCCAGACACCCTCAACACACATGCAGGCACTCATATATTCTTTTTACTTTATAAACTTTTTTGTTTTCCATGATAGTAATGAGGATCCTATTTCCTCTGAGGGAGAGGAACCCGCTCAGTCCAAAAGGACTAAAGTGAAGGCTATGAGATTGGTACGTTTTAACAATGCTGAGAATGACGCTCTAATCGAATGGTTGGACAAATATTATGAGAAGCTTTTGGGACATAGATCTGCTAAGACACATCCCAGCGAAAAGAATCAGATTTGGAAGGAAATTGCTCAGAATGTTACCGCTGCATCCGATGTTAAAATGGAAGTTGATGTATGTAAAAAACATTACAGTGATTGCAGACGATGCACCAAGAAAGAAATGGCCAAAGAACATCAATATCAAACCGGTACAAGTGGGGGTCCAGCATTGGCAATGACTTGGCTGCCCTGGGAGGAGAAAATAATGCAAAGAATGAATCCAGCCATGGTTGAAGGGTTGCCAGCCAGCATTGATAGTAGCAATCCCAGGTCTTCTACGAAGAGAGGTAACGTAGCTCACCTCCACCCCCCCCTTTTTTTTTATTTATCTAGAGCAGGGGTGGGGAACCTTTTTTCTACCGAGGGCCATTTGGATATTTATAAAATCTTTCGGAGGCCATACAAAAATTCTCAACTTAAAAAATTACCCTGCCCCCCAGCAGGTCTGCCCCATAGAGGTACTGTGTGTGCGCGCCGGAGGCGCGTGCGCCAAAAAAATGGGGGTGTCCAGTTAAAATGGGACATGATACACATATGCCCCCAATAGTGCAGTACCAGATCCACAATTGCCCCCACAGTGCCAGGTATACAAATGCCCCTCACAGTGCCAGGTACACAAATGCCCCCACAGAGCCAAGTATACAAATGCCCCTCACAGTGCCAGGTGTACAAATGCCCCTCACAGTGCCAGGTGTACAGATGCCCCCCCACAGTGCCAGGTGTACAGATGCCCCCCCACAGTGCCAGGTATACAGATGCCCCTCACAGTGCCAGGTAATACAGATGCCCCTCACAGTTCCAGGTATACAGATGTCCCCACAGTGCCAGGTATACAGATGCCCCCACAGTGCTAGGTATACAGATGCCCCTCACAGTGCCAGGTATACAGATGCCCCTCACAGTGCCAGGTATACAAATGCCCCTCACAGTGCCAGGTGTACAGATGTCCCCACAGTGCCAGGTATACAGATGCCCCCACAGTGCCAGGCATACAAATGCCCCCACAGTGCCAGGCATACAGATGCCCCCACAGTGCCAGGTATACAGATGCCCCCACAGTGCCAGGTATACAAATGCCCCTCACAGTGCCAGGTATACAGATGCCCCCACAGTGCCAGGTATACAGATGCCCCCACAGTGCCAGGTATACAGATGCCCCCCACAGTGCCAGGTATACAGATGCTCCCACAGTGCCAGGTATACCGATGCCCCCCACAGTGCCAGGTATACAGATGCCCCCCACAGTGCCAGGTATACAGATGCCTCCACAGTGCCCCCCCTTCCGTGCTACTTACCGCTCCTTTAGGCGGGACACGGAGGAGAACGCGGCTATGTTGGGCGGCAGCGTGTAGGACTTGAAACCAGCCGCCGGTTTGAGAGACAATCAGAGCTCGCGGACCGGCAGCCGCGGCTCCTGATTGGCTGCCGGTCCGCAAGCTCTGATTAGCTCACGAACCGGCGTCTGGATTCAAGTTCTACACGCCGCCGCCGCGCTCTCCTCCCTGTCCTGACACTGACAGCTGAGACACGCTGCCGCCGGACTGAGCGGCGGCGTGTCTCACTGGGAGAAGCGGGTGGGCCGGAGCAAACGGCTTTGCGGGCCTTATACGGCCCGCGGGCCGGAGGTTCCCCACCCCTGATCTAGAGTCTAGAGAATCTATGGCTGGAAGATCTCAAGGTGAATCTGCAAATGGTACTGCTTCTAGAACTTCTCGACCCTCATCTCAACTCTCAGGCCAGGCACATAGCATTTTCTTTAAAAGTTATTTCTAAGCTTTTTGGACTTGTTTTTTTTTTAAATAAAAAATAAACTATGGTTACAGGTGGATTGCGAGAAAGACTTTGCACGGAAAGTCAGGAAGGCCAGAGCTGGCCCTAGGCATAGGCAAACTAGGCACATAGGGCACAAGCAGCTTCTGCTGATTAAAAAGATATGCATCATGCCTATATTCTGTATGTCACTGTGGCTATATCTGCATACGGAATGTTATGTTACAGTTTATTCCTGGAAATCACTGTAACATAGCATTTTGTATGCAGATACAGCCACAGTCGCACACAGACTATAGGCATGCCACATAGTAATGCAAATAAGATGCATTTTCATCAAAAAAGGCGCCCGACATTAGCAGAGCTGCCAGCTGACTCATGCCAGGCTTCTCCTGCTGCATGGTGTATTGAGGCAAGATGTATGAGGACACATCTGTATCCAAGCAGAGGCAGAGGTCACAGGGTTAGCAGCCATGTGAGTGATGTGTGCGGGTGGGTTGGATGTGCAGTAGTGTTCGGCATATGTGTAATGTGCACTATGTGTATAAGGGCATTAATAAAGGTTGGTATAATGTGTAAGGCACATTATATTTATAAGGACATTAATAATGTGTGTCATATCTGTGTGGTATTATGTGTATAAATGCATTACTAATGTGTGGCATTATGTGTATAGGGTGCTCTACTGTTTGGCGTAACGTACAGAAAGGGCACTACTGTGTGGTCTAATGTGAATAAAGGGCAATATGGTGTGGTGTGATGTGAATAAGGAGCACTAAGGTGAGGAATAACGTACATAAGGTAAAGTGGTACTATTGTGTGATGTAACGTGAATAAGGGGCACTATCGCATGATATAATGTGAACAAAGTTGCACTACTGTGTGGCGTAATTTGAACTGGGGGTACTATTGTGTGGCCATGCCCCTTCCCAGCAAGAACACTCTCCTTTTTGAGCTGTGTGTAGAATGTGTGCACTGTTCCTATTTAAAATATAGGGGTAGGAGCACCAAAATGGGGATTGCTATGGGTGAGGGATGATGGTGATGGGAAAGGGGTGCAGGGTCAGAGGCAGAACTAGCATTGGTGCTAGGGGGCACCAGACAAAATCTTGTCTAGGGAATCATATTGGTTAGGGCCGGCTCTGAGGAAGGCAGACCTACCAAAAAAAGACATACTGCAGAGGCTGAAAAAAGGTCTAAATTACCTCACCATAAAGAGGCAAGGATGACCTCGATGTCAATGGATGACAGTGGAAGCAAGACAGCGAGCGGAATACTCGAAGAGCCCTTACCGACTGAAGAAGGTAGAGCAAAACAACCAATATACACTGTATGGTGTAAAACAGACTCATCAAACACACATTATTTGGTGTGGTGTTTGAAATTACTGCTCCAGATTGCCATTTGCATTTGAATATTGAAATCTGGTTTGCTACTGCATCTGTCATTCTTTTATGTTCTAAACAAAATACCAGCTTTCTACCGGACGAGAATTAACCTTCTCCATTGTTACAACTCCTAACCACCCTGTCTTCAGCAGCTTAGCAGTCATATGGTACATACAGTAATCACTTCAAAACCAGATTAAATGGCTGCACTTCCTGATCCAAGTTGGCATAAATTCAAAACTTATGTGTTTTAGGTTTGAATGTAATGAATTTTTCTAGGTGGGTTCAGGGGTGTAGCGAGGGTGGCTCCAGTGGAGCGCGAGCTCCGGACGCCAAAAAAGTTAAAGGGCGCTCTGCCAGTCACCACTTTCCTCCCTTCCTGCGGGCCACTGTACTGGCAGCCGCAGAGCAGGAGGAGGAGAAGTAGATGTGGCACACACTGACTCAGACTTGGAGACTGTGCAACAGGGTTACTTCTGTCCTGCAACACCACTATCTGCCTCCGCTGCTGCTGCAGCACCTCTCTCTTTCCTGTCTGCAGTAGCTCTCTCTGTTCTAGCTGCTGCAGCACCTCTCTCTGCCACGGCTTCTGTAGAACCTCTCTCTGCCCTGGCTGCTGTAGCACCTCTATCTGCCGAAGCACCTCTACCTGCAGCAGCTGCTGCAGCAACTCTTTCTGCCCCAGCTGCTTCAGAGAGAGGCAGGCAATTCTGGGACATAATTTTCATTGAAGCACAGTGGGATTATCAGGTCTGGGATAGCAGTTTATAGGGTATTATTTTCATTGAGGCTTTGGGGGATTATCAAGTCTGGGAGGGGAGAAATTTGGTGCATTATTTTCATTGGGAGTTTGGGGGGTTTCAAGTCTGTGGGGGATCACATTTAGGGCTTTATTTTCATTGAGGAATTGGAGCGTTGAGAGGTCAGGTCAGTAGGGACATATATATAGTGTTTTTAATTTATTTGAATTAAACAAGTAACTAGTTAAATACAGCTACTTCCATAGCGGCTTTACCATGGTGTAAATGTGTACAAGGGGCTCAACTATAGTGTACTGTGTATAAGGGGCTCAACCATAGTGTAACGTGTATAAGGGGCTCCACTGTGTGGCGTAACATGAATAACGGACACTACTATGCGGTGTAATGTGAATTGGTACTGTACTGGGGCCACACACCTTCCTAATGAAGCCATATCTCTATGCGGATGTTTTCGACAAGCAATGACCCTATTTTAAACATGGGGGGCGCCCAAAGGAAACTTTTATACTAAGCTCCACAAGGTCTAGAACCGACCTTGTCACCAATTTAGGATTTTGAAATATTGTTTCTTTCTAAATGTAACATGCCACCACATGTGGTCCAGGCCCCCAATTCAGTACAAGGGATGGGGGGCGCCAAAACATACTCTTGCTCCGGGCACCATGGCGCCTAGGTACACCTCTTGGGGGGTTAATACACCTCTCGGATTAGTTACTGACTTTGAATATGAAATGGAAGACATTACTTAATTTTTTTTTTAAAGCTTAGCACATTTTTCAAAAACTTAAGTGTAGGTTTTATGCTTCACAGCATTCATGTGCCAATAACCCGTGCTCTGGGCTGGTAGTGTGAAAGGGGTATTATTTATACTAGACAATAGTAAGGCTTGCCTTTGTGTTTAGTAAATCAGCATATTTTTACCTTTAATATAGATCCTAGTGAAACACATCGTTCAAGACGTGTCCTGGTCTCTCGTAGCGGTAGTGGACCAGCAACATCTGCAAAAACTCCAAAAGGCCAACGCAGATTACAAGGTAGTCTCCAGCAATAGTAATACAATAATAAAGTGTGGTACTGTTGAATGTTATTTCTACATACATTTTTTACCCTGTAAAACTTTTTCCCCCCAATAACAGAACCAAGTGAAACACAGCGTGGGAGAACCATGCTGTTATCTAGAAGTGAAACAGTAGCTTCAACATCTTGCACATGGTAAATATAATCTTTTTAAAAAAAAATTTTTAGATAACTTTGTATGTACTTTAGAGTAAATTTTAATTTATTCTAACATAACTTTCTAATTTTACAGGGTGATTCACAGAAAGTCAACGTACAGAGAGTCAGGATGCGGAAAGAAGACACCTTAAAAAAAGACACACCTCAGAGGTTGCCCCAAGGCCTGAACAAACTGTACAGCAAAAACAACCGGAAAAATTAACTCCTTCACATATCCTGGAAAGTAGCACCGGAGTCTCGATGCCAATATTTGGGGACCCAAAGGCCATTGCAGAAGGTACTAGAATATTTGCATTTTTCACTATCTGCAAATGAGGAGCAACCAACATAACTTTTTCATAACCAATTGCATGTGGCGGCCATCCAGTCAGAGTGAACATGGGTAAAACTGTTAGGAGCTTAATTTAAGAGTAGATTTCAAACTTTCACAAAATCAGCATCATTGTTTTTCTGAGCCACCCATAAAGGGTATAGGTGTATGACCATTGTGTAACAGCGCACACCTCTCTGCCTATTCCCTTTTACAAAGCTATGTCATTTAAGAATGGTAAACCTCTTACATTTGTTTCACATACAGGCTGCACCACTGCACACAAAACTGCTATATTCTATGTTAGACCAGTGGCAGCGGTCATATTGTGCCCTGCCTCTCAGAAGACAATAATACCTCATGAAGTTATGTTGCACACTAGAGAGGCAATGCTGGTTTCCCTCGAAACCAAAACTGAAAAACATTTTTTAACTTAAAATGGCAGCCAGAAAGTGGGAATGGGTGGTGTTGTGGATTTTGGGTGATGGAATGGGTGACACATCACCAAAAGGAAACAGCCAGATCCATATTAACAGCAGCAGATTAACCTCCTCTGGGGGAATTTGTTAATGCAGTCTTGAAGAAAACCGTCTTTTGGATAAACTACTTACTAAGTTACCTCTTTTCTCCCTTTTTTTTTTTTACAACTATAGATTGGATTGCAACTTCTCTGTCGAGCCCAATACTGCAGCCTTTCCAGGTAACAGAAGAAGAGATGACACACTTATCCAATGTACAGCATCAGAAGAGCACATTGAATCTGCCCCAGCATTCACTCTAGAATTGTCAGCTGGGGAGGATGTAGAACCTTTAGATGAGCTTGATATGTCACAAGGACAATCAACTCCCATAGGTAAATGTCTATTCTAGGGTATTAAGACCTTTGATTTTTTCAGTAAAAGTTTTTATAGGCAAGTATTCAATTATTATTTTTTCATACTGTTTTTGAAATCTGTTTTATTTTAGAAAGGCAATTTCAAGTATTGGAAGAAATCCAGACAGGCCAATCTCAAGGGACAGTTCAATGGGTGAATGACATTGCTAAACAAATGGAAAGCCGTCAGGAAAGCTTTAGGACAACTGTAGACAACCGCCTGCAAAAGATGGATGAAACACTGGGACTGGTCCCAGACTACTTAAAAGCAGTGACGACCTTTACTACAACAGTGTTTGTGGCCATAGACTCAAAGCTGATGTAGCCTTAAACAAACTTGTAGACAACACTTCGTGCCAGGCAAACACCATAGAACTCATGCAAACCAGCCATACACAAACCGCAACAAATACCTCACTAATAGCTACACAACTACAAACAAGGAATACAATAATGATGAAGATGTTGACAGCTTTGAGTCAGGGACAACACCATCCAGCTATTCCACAAACTACACAACAGTCTACAAGTTTGGGGCATGAGGGACAATTACAAAGAATGGCCCCTGGATATGTGCTTGTACAAATGCTTCCGCCTCCAAGTCCGGCACCTCCAGATAGTGCTACCACACCAGGACCATACCCACTACACCAGAACCCAGATGATTGTAATCTTCCAGAATCCTCCAAATAAATTGTTGGTTTTTTTTAATGTTATGCATTGCATAGTTGTCTAAACAGCTCTATTTGTTGTTTACTTTTAGGGAACAGATGTACTGATTCTATTCCACAGTAGAAGAGGGATTTTAACTTTTTTTCTTAGCTCTCACATTACTCCTGTGTGGATATGACTGACCCCTTCTGATTTGCACTCCATTTTTGTATGTTATTTTTTTTATATGTGGGGATCATATTTCGAGCAATTTCTAGATGTTGTTCATTAGGTCGTCAAACATTTGGTCTACCACTTTTGGTCGACAGGCATTAGGTCGTCAGGGTCACTAGGTAGACATGGTCATTAGGTTGACTTGCACTAGGTCGACATGGAAAAAGGTCTTCATGAGTTTTTGGACCTTTTTTTGATGTTGTTTTCATCAGAGAGTGATGTGGAACCCCAAATAGTAAACCATAGACCATCGCATAGCTCGCTTCATACGCCATGCTTTGGGCAAGGAGCCTCGCACCGCTGCGCCCAGCACAGGTCAGCGTTCTCATTTGTAGTCCACATGGATTGTCAAGTCTAAAATAAGTCCAAAATGTAAAAAAAGAATGGAAAACCCATGTCGACCTTTTCCCATGTCGGACCTTATGCATGTCAACCTAATGACCATGTCGACATCTTGTCCCTGTCAACCTAATGCATGTCAACCAAAAGTAGTCGAACCAATACATGTCGATCTAATGCATGACAACCTAATGACCGCCTCCAACTATTACCTACTGAAAGATTTGCACTTTGAAGTAATCACTGTCCTGAGGTTTCTTTTGCCTGTTCTGATCAACCTGCATTGGTGGTAATTCTGAGTTGATCGCAGCAGCAAGTTTGTTAGCAATTGGGCAAAACCATGTGCACTGCAGGGGGGGCAGATATAACATGTGCAAAGAGAGTTAGATTTGGGAGGGTTATTGTGTTTCTGTGCAGGGTTGCTTTATTTTTACACTGCAATTTAGATTTCAGTTTGAACACACCCCACCCAAATCTAACTCTCTCTGCGCATGTTATATCTGCTCCCCTGCAGTGCACATGGTTTTGCCCAACTGCTAACAAAGTTGTTGCTGCGATCAACTCAGAATTACCCCCATTGTTTGTTTTAAAAATGTGGTGCATTATACTGTATGGGTCTGTTTTAAAATGTTTGGGCCTTGAAATGTCTCCCTTATATTATGTGTATTGTGGGTGCCTACTAGTAAAAATGTAACATTACGCTATAAAACCCAAAGACCATCCAAAATATAATTTATTAGTCAAGATTGTTACAATAATTATACTGGCAAAAAGTACAAATCCAGGCAAATTTGTAAACATTTCAATGTCATTTACTTTCAAACTAAAATGCATCACTTGAATATGCTGCGAAAATCATGCTTGTCTATTTAAAAAATAAAAATAAAACTTTGGATGTGTAACGCACTGTTTCCTCACATGTTCAGATTGGTATGCAGGTTCAACAGGTTGTGTGGATATTTTCTGAGAAACGGCCAAGACATTGTCCATGGAAAAATCATTGAAAATTATAATAAGACTTCAAGGACGACAGAAGAAAGCCTGTTGAGACAATGGCCCTCATTCCGAGTTGATCGCTCACTAGCAGTTTTTAGCAGCCGTGCAAACGCATTGTTGCCGCCCACTGGGGAGTGTATTTTCGCTTTGCTAAAGTGTGAACGCTTGTACAGCAGAGCGTCTGCAAAATCTTTTTGTGCAAAACAAGACCAGCTCTGTAGTTACTCTTCGTGTGCGTTGATTCTAATGACGGAGGGATGGCTTTTGACGTCACACACCCGCCCAGCGAATGCCCAGCCACGCCTGCGTTTTTTCTGCCATGCCTGCATTTTTCCAAACACTCCCTGAAAACGGTCATTTGCCACCCAGAAACGCCCACTTCATGTCAATCTTCCTGTGTTCGGCCGTGTGACAGGAATGTTCGTTAGACTCTGTGCAAACCCACGATGCTCACTGTACCTGTACGACGCGCCTGCGCATTGCGGTGCATACGCATGTGCAGAAATGCCGATTTTTAGCCTGAAAGCTGCGCTGCGAACAACAGCATCTAGCGATCAACTCGGAATGACCCCCCATAACCAATGTAACAAATGTTATTTAAAAAAAACATACAAGCTTATGCAACGCAACAAACATGGCCGGGGAGGGTTTTGGAGGGATACTCATCGGAGGCACTGTATGGGGATCTATCCAACACCATCATCATTCCTCCTCCTGGCTGAAATGAAGGTGAAAGGCCATCTCGCCGCTGGGAAGAATAGAATCCAGGGACAGGTAAGTGAAGGGAGAGAGGGAAGGCCTTCCAGGAGTCAGGGTACCAGTAGCTACAAAGACCGAAGGGTACCACACACACACACACACACACACACACACACACACACACACACACACACACGGGACTGGGGTTAGGACAAATACACAACAAAAAAGTGAGTGTGGACACATAGAGGCAGGGAGGGTTTTGGGGGGATACTCACCGGAGGCACGAACCATCCAGCACCATCATCATTCCTCCTCCTGGCTGAAATGAAGGTGACAGGCCATCTCGCCGCTGGGAAGAATAGCAAATCCATGGACAGGTAAGTGAAGGGAGAGAGGGAAGGCCTTCCAGGAGTCAGGGTACCAGTAGCTGCAAAGACAGAAGGGATTGTATTTTTACCAATTTGAAGCAAACAATAAAATTAGCAAATTCAGTCACATCATAGAAAAATGCAAATACCTGACATGCAGACATTTTTGGAAACAAACATCAAACAGTAAATCCAAAACGTCAAACAGCAATGAGTATGAAGAAAAGGTCAACTTTCTAACAAAACGACCCAAACTTGAAGAAAAACTTAAGTGGATTCTTCTACAAAATTAAAAAACAAAAAAACTAGTATGATAATCTCATAAACATACTGTAAAAAATTTTGGAAAAAAACAACTCACCAGTGAAGAATCCATTGATTAGTGCTCGACGACAATCACCTCCTTCATTCATACCCTCGAGTCGTGCTGAGCAAATGTCCGAATCCCGCCAAACACCTGGATCTATATTCTCCGGATATCGGTTTGCAACACAGATGTTATGTAAAATGCAACAAGTATTTACTATATTGCAAACTTTATTCAGAGACTATAACAGCGTACCCCCGGACCTGTCTAAACAGCGAAACCGGGATTTAAGTACACCAAAGGTCCTTTCAATTACACCCATCAATGCAATGTGCGCTGTTTGGTACATATGCTCAGCATCACTTTCAGGATTGGACAATGGGGTAAGAAGCCAACTCTTGTTAGGATATTTCCCATCACCTTAAAATAAACATAATAAAAACAATTACATACTATTACATAAAAAAAATTAAAAAAATGTATTCTCACCCAACAGCCAGCCATCCGCCATTTTTCCACCTTCAAAATCATGGTACAAAGATGACTGGCTTAAAATGAAGGAGTCATGGGCTGACCCGGTCAAGCCCACAAAAAGATTAGTAATTTTCATTTTGGCATCACACACCATCTGACCATTCAAGGAATGGAAGAGTTTTCTGTATCACCTCCACCTCGGAGAGATCTTCCAGTACACGCCTACTACAATAGTGGCATGGACGGGGAATTGAAACGCGCTCTGACTCACCACATGTAGCAATTGTCTGAACACCTTCATCATCTGTCATGTCCTCCTGTGTCTCAACAGCAGCCTGGATCATGAACATCCAAACAGTGTCAGTGAATGGCTCCATGATTGTAGACAGGGATAAAAAGTAGTCAAGTAATAAAACCGCAACTAAACCGCAAAAAAACACTATCCAACAGCAGACTGCACAATGCTGTGTTTCTCCCTGAAGTCCCAAGAGAGGAGTGACAGATTCCTGTCAAAACAAAAGCATTGCATTCTGGGAATTTAGATTACAGTAAAGCATTGCATTCTGGGGATTTAGATTACAGTAACAAAAAAAAAGCACTGAAAAATGAAAAATAAATTCGAAAAAAAAAACTGAGAAGCACCTTTTAAAAAGTAAAACCACCGAACTATACACTTTTTTCAGAAAATAGTTAACAAAAATTTTTTTTTTAACCTACAACGTGTAGGTGAAGTACATTCGGGGATAAATACCAGTCACAACGGCCAAAAAATATCGGTAAGCATTAAATGAATACCATTCCGCGATAACCCTATCTTTACCCATTAAAAATCTTGTATGGGTGAAAGCAAAACCGAAAATAAATATATCACCCGAAAAACACTGAAATAAATATACCAATTACAATTCACCTGGAAAAAAGACCACGTGACCGCAAATTAACGGTTCATAAGATGTAACGGGACCTAATTGAATACCCCACTTACTCTTCCAGTGCGATGATTGGGGCCAGAGCTGACGTCAGAAACCCTCCCTTCAAACGCCTGGTCCCTCCTGCGTTTCTCCGGACACTCCTTAAAAACGGTCAGTTGCCACCCACAAACGGCCTCTTCCTGTCAGTCACCTTGCGATTGCCCATGCGCTCACTTTTCTCGCATCAACCCGTCGCTGCCCGTCGCTCCCCGGTGCTGCAGACCGATGCGCCTGTGCATTGTGATGCATACGCATGCACAGTTCAGACCGGATCGCAGGCTGTACGAAAACGCAGCCTAGCGATCAGGTCTGAAGTAGGCCCTACATCTCCCAGACAGCCTTGGGTTTCAGAGGATATACAGAGAGACACGCAGAGGCTGTCGGGGGCGGGGTAAACAGGGCATGGAGAGGGGGGAGTGGAGAATGGAATGCTTTTTTCAGGAGGAGGAGATGGGCAAGGAGATAGAGAAGAAGGAGCCATGTTTTGGATATAGCTAAGATGCAGCTGACAATGGCTGGAGAATACTGGTGAAAAAGTGTTTGTACAGAGAGAGCCCAGCTGAAAGAGAGAACCCCTGTCTGATGGATTTAAGTAGCCTAAAGAGGGTAACTCATTTAAAACTTCCTTTTGGACCTCTGGAGAGGAGAGTTTGCAGAGGGATGCACATTTTGGAGGCGTGTGAGATAAGTAACAGTTTACAGTGTTATGTTTCTTGCTAAAGACTGACAATTATTAGCTAACAATCAGTTTGTGGAACTACAATTACCAACGTTGCTGAAAGTGTAAATTGGATCCCTTTAAAGTACAGTTTTATCCAAGCCATAGCATGCAGAAGAGACGTTATGAGCTCCATCACATTGTGCACTATAGTGGGGGGATGTATTGTCTAATGCTGAGTGTGGTATTGGAATTCCTTGTGATGCTGCTGTTTAAGTTGTCATTACCCAGTCAGTGATTGCAAAGACCTGGGTGTTATTTGTATACAAAAGGAAGGTTCAGGAAGGGAAAGACAGAAGAGAGCAGGTTTATGTGTTATGCTCAATTTTCTTATTACTGCATTATACACCCTTTAGATATGTGTGTTGTACACTACTGACTGTTCAATTTATCTCTATGTCTATTTAGTAAATAGTATGTCCTCTTTTATTGATCTTACTATGTTACCTTGTATATAAATGCATAAAAGCAATTGCTATCCCAGACCCTTTAAGAAATGTGCCAGGGTGGCTTTTAGATAGTAACATAGCAACATAGTAATTGAGGTTGAAAAGAGGCAAAATGCCCATCGTGTTCAACCTGTATTCTGTATTAAGTTGAGTTGATTTTACTGTACTTGCTGAAAAATATTTTTATGACTAGTTAACAACTATAAGTCATGTTACACCCGGATTAACAACATCAATATTTTAAATGTTGTAACCTTGGATATCCTTTTCAATCAGAAATTCATCCAATCCTTTTTTAAATGCACTTACAGAGTCCGCCATTACCACTTTCTCTGGCAAGGAATTCCAAATCTTGATTGCCCTAACAGTAAAGAACCCTTTCCTCCATTGTGTATGGAATTTTTTTCCCTCCAACCTCAACGAGTGCCCATGTGTCCTAAACAGAATTCTTTTAATAAATAATTCCTCTGATAACTCTTTGTAGTGCCCCTTTACATATTTGATACATTAATAATGTCTCCTCTTAGGCGCCTCTTTTCCAGTGTGTACATATTCAACCTAGTAAGCCTTTCCTCGTAATCCAGTCCCTCTAGGCCTTTAATCAATTTAGTAGCTCGCCTTTGAACCCTTTCAAGTTCCCCGATATCTTTTTTATACAGTGGTGCCCAAAACTGAACACAATATTCCAGGTGCGGACGTACCAATGATTTGTACAACGGCAGAATTACATCCTCGCCCCTTGCCTCAATTCCCCGTTTTATGCACGCTAACACCTTACTTGCCTTCTTTCCTGTGCTTTGACATTGTATATGGTTATTAAGCTTATTATCAATGAGTACCCCCAAATCTTTTTCCAAAACTGTTACCCCTAGACTTTCCCCATTTAATACATAACCTTGCATTTTTCTATATTGAACCTCATTCCCCATTTAGACGCCCAGATTTCAAGTTTAGATAAGTTATTCTGCAGAGACTCCACATCTATTTCTGAATTAATTATCCTACACAGTTTAGTATCATCTACAAAAATTGAAACTGTGCTTTCCAGGCCTATTTCTAGGTCATTAATAAATATGTTTAACAGTAACGGCCCGAGTACGGACCCCTGTGGTATTCCGCTGACTACCGGTGTCCAGCTTGAAGACTTTCCATTGAGCACTACTCGCTGCACCCTGTTGTCCAGCCAGTTACTTATCCATGTACAAACAGTTTTTCCTAGGCTTTAATTTGATGATTAGTCTCCTGTGAGGCACTGTATCGAATGCTTTTGCAAAATCTAAGTAGACCACATCCACTGCTTTTCCTTGGTCAAGATTGTTGCTCACTTCCTCGTAGAAGTTAACTAAGTTAGTGTGACATGATCTGTCCCTCACAAACCCATGCTGGTTCTTGCTAATAATCTTAGTAGTCGGCTGATACTCCTGTATGCTATCCCTTATAATTCCTTCCAATATTTTCCCCACTATAGATGTCAAACTAACCGGTCTGTAGTCAGGCCCGGCGCTTACCGCTCAGCAAAGGGATGCAGTGCAGGTAGGCGCCAGGGGGGAGAGGCGCTCTCCCTGCTTTGCATTCCAGTGCTGAGTTCCCCTGCTGATGCTGGCTGCTGCGCTTGTCACACTCTGACAGGCAGCGGCGCCGGCATCATGAAGCATCTTCTCCCCCTCCCCTGTTACAGACTCACCGCAGTGTGCTGGCCGGGTCTAAAGGGGGCGGAGCTACACAGGGATAGGGGGCGGAGCTACACGGGGATAAGGGGTGGAGCTACACGGGGATAAGGGGGCGGAGCTACACGGGACCAGGCTGCAGTTGCAACACAAGAGGACGAGTTACCAGGCTTCTTTATGTAAGTGGCTGGAAAGTGTGTGTGAGTGTATATTTATGCAGTGTGTGTGTGTGTGTGTGTATGTCTACAGTATCTGTGTGTATGTATGTGTGACTGTGTGTAATGTATGTACAGTATGTACGTGTTGTATGTGTGGTATATGTGTGCAGCATAATGTGTGTAAGCATCACCGCTTCAGGGGGCGTCGCGTCTTGTATAAGTGTCACTGGTACAGGGGGCGTTACGTGTGCAAGTGTCACTGTTACGGGGGCGTTGCGTGTGTAAGCGTCACTGGTACAGGGGGCGTTACGTGTGCAAGCGTCACTGGTACAGGGGGTGTTACGTGTGTAAGCGTCATTGGTACAGGGGGCGTTACGTGTGTAAGCGTCACTGGTACAGGGGGTGCTGCGTGTGTAAGCGTCACTGGTACAGGGGGCGTTATGCGTGTAAGCGTCACTGGTACAGGGGGTGTTACGTGTCTAAGCATTACTGGTATAGGCGGCGTTACGTGTCTAAGCGTTACTGGTATAGGCGGCGTTACGTGTCTAAGCGGCACTGGTACAGAGGGCGTTACGTGTGTAAGCGTCACTGGTGCAGGGGGCATTACGTGTGCAAGCGTCACTGGTACAGGGGGCGTTGCGTGTGTAAGTGTCACTGGTACAGGGGGCGTTACATGTGTAGGCGTCACTGGTACAGCGGGTGCTGCATGTGTAAGTGTCACTGGTACAGAGGGTGTTACGTGTGTAAGCGTGGCTGGTACAGGGGCCGTTACGTGTATAAGCGTCACTGGTACAGGGGGCGTTACGTGTCTAAGCGTCACTGGTACAGAGGGTGCTGCGTGTGTAAGCGTCACTGGTACAGGGGGTGTTACGTGTGTAAGCGTCATTGGTACAGGGGGCGTTACGTGTGTAAGCGTCACTGGTACAGGGGGTGCTGCGTGTGTAAGCGTCACTGGTACAGGGGGCGTTATGCGTGTAAGCGTCACTGGTACAGGGGGTGTTACGTGTCTAAGCATTACTGGTATAGGCGGCGTTACGTGTCTAAGCGTTACTGGTATAGGCGGCGTTACGTGTCTAAGCGGCACTGGTACAGAGGGCGTTACGTGTGCAAGCGTCACTGGTACAGGGGGCGTTGCGTGTGTAAGTGTCACTGGTACAGGGGGCGTTACATGTGTAGGCGTCACTGGTACAGCGGGTGCTGCATGTGTAAGTGTCACTGGTACAGAGGGTGTTACGTGTGTAAGCGTGGCTGGTACAGGGGCCGTTACGTGTATAAGCGTCACTGGTACAGGGGGTGTTACGTGTCTAAGCGTCACTGGTACAGAGGGTGCTGCGTGTGTAAGCGCCACTGGTACAGGGGGCGTTACGTGTCTAAGCGTCACTAGTACAGTGGGTGCTGCGTGTGTAAGCGTCACTGGTACAGGGGGCGTTATGTGTGTAAGCGTCACTGGTACAGGGGGCGTTATGTGTCTAAGCGTTGCTAGTACAGGCGGCATTACGTGTCTAAGCGGCACTGGTACAGAGGGCATTACGTGTGTAAGCGGCACTGCTACAGGGGGCGTTATGTGTGTAAGCATCACTGCGTCTTGTATAGCATCACTGGTACAGGGGGCGTTACGTGTGTAAGCATCACTACTGCAGGGGGCGTTACGTGTGTAAGTCCCACTACTACAGGGAGCATTATGTGTATAAGCATTATGGTGGTCATTCCGAGTTGTTCACTCGTTGCCGATTTTCGCTATGCTGCGATTTGTTGCTAACTGCGCATGCGCATGGTACGCAGAGCGCATGCTCTAAGTTATTTAACACAAAACTTAGTAGATTTGCTGGTGTTCGAGCGATGATTTTCAGTCGCACTGCTGATCGGCAAATGATTGACAGGAAAGGGGCGTTTCTGGGTGGTAACTGAGCGTTTTCCGGGAGTGTGCTAAAAACGCAAACATGTCAGGGAAAAACACGGGAGTGTCTGAAGAAATGGGGGAGTGGCTGGCCAAACGCAGGGCTTGTTTGTGACGTCAAACCAGGAACTAAACGGACTGAGCTGATCGCAATCTGTGAGTAGGCCTGGAGCTACTCACAAACTGCAAAGAATTATTTAGTAGCAGTTTTGCTAATCTTTTGTTCGCAATTCTGCTATGCTAAGATACACTCCCAGAGGGCGGCGGCCTAGCGTGTGCAATGCTGCTAAAAGCAGCTAGCGAGCGAACAACTCGGAATGAGAGCCTATGTGCGCTGTTCCTTTGTAAAGTATGGGAGGGCACAAATTTATAGTTTGCAGGGGGGCGCCAAACACCCTAGCACCGGCCCTGTCTGTAGTTACCCGGATGATTTTTGGATCCCTTTTTAAATAATGGCACTACCTCTGCTATACGCCAATCCTTCAGTACCATGCCAGATCTAAGTGAACTATTGAAAATCAAGTATAAGGGTCTTACTACTTGTGACCTAAGCTCCATAAGAACTCTCGGATGAAGTCCGTCCGGGCCAGGTGATTTATTAATCTTTATTTTGAATAGTCTCTCCATGACTACTTCTTCATTTAAACAAGTATCTAACCACGAATCCTTACTGTCATTATCGCTATGCACTATATCCGTGTGATATATTCCTGTAGTGGGGCGGTCTAAGCCCATGGTGGGCAGGGGGTTTCCCGAATCTCTCTCTGGTGTTCCTGAAATTGAACACTCCCCAGAAGAGCACATCATGTCAAGAATCGGGTGGAGACACTAATACCAAGAGAAGTACAAGGCGAGAAGCATTGCAAATGGGAATAGTTTAAATACACACCATTACCCAGGAAACCCATGTAAAGGGATGCCACATTAGCATACTCTGTTGTTTATAAATTATGGCCGAACACAGTAGTAAAACAAATCCAGATTTAAATAAACAGACAAAGTGGGTGGAGGGACCTTCTCAGAAGCTTGTGGATATAAAATAATGCTATACCACCTTCAGGGGGAGAAGTATCCAGCTTCCTGAAGTGGAGAAGTTGCCCATAGCAACTAGTTAGCCTACTACCTATCATTAATAGAATGTAATTGATAAATGCTAACTACAGTAGAAGTTAATTGGTCATCTCTACTTCCCCACTCTTGGAGGCTTGCTACATCTCCCCCTTAGTGTCTGTAAAATAATTTCTTCAGAAATTAAATCAGTAATACCATCAGCTGATTTACATTTTGTGTGTACAGTATTGTGGGCAGAGTACTGGTAGCTTATCTATTCTTTGAGGTTTATTTGTGAAAATGACATGCAACATCAGTTGGTTCAATGATGGAGCAGAGCCTGTAGCGGGGCAGGGCTGCAGACAGCCCATCAGCCAGAGACTGTTTTCTTTCCTAGGGTAGAGGTGCAGGGCTCTGGAACAGCAGTTATTGTAGGATGAAGTCGAAGTTCTCAGAAGCTAAGATGAGGACGTCCACAGGCCTATTATGCATGGCTGCCGGGGGTGTGACTAGTGATGGGGAGGGGGCATGACAAGTGGTGTGGGGGTGTAATCTGCATCATGGGCTGTGGCAAGTGCCTTCCTTCAATCACCTCAATTGCCCTCCACTAACCCATCCCTCCCCAATTCATTATCAGTCCCTCCTCCCAGTAGTCATTGGCACATGCATCCACCCTATCAGCTCCTATAAAGCTCCCCTCACACTGCAGCACCCCTTACTACACTCACACTGCAGTGCCCCTTACTACATTCACAGCAGCACCCCTTACTACACTACACTACACTCACCCAGCAGCACCCCTTACTACGCTAACACCACAGCACCCCTTACTGCACTCACAGCAGCACCCCTTACTACACTACACTCACACAGCAGCACTCCTTACTACACTAACATCACTGCACCCCTTACTACACTAAACTCACACACCAGCACCCATTACTACACTAAAACCAAAGCACCTCTTACTGCACTCACAGCAGCACCCCTTACTACACTACACTCACACAGCAGCACCCCTTACTACACTCACACAGCAGCACCCCTTACTACACTACACTCACACAGCAGCACCCCTTACTACACTAACACCACTGCACCCCTTACTACGCTACACTCACACAGCAGCACCCCTTACTACACTACACTCACACAGCAGCACCCCTTACTACACTAACACCACAGCACCTCTTACTGCACTCACAGCAGCACCGCTTACTACACTACACTCACACAGCAGCACCCCTTACTACACTACACTCACACAGCAGCACCCCTTACTACACTAACACCACAGCACCTCTTACTGCACTCACAGCAGCACCGCTTACTACACTACACTCACACAGCAGCACCCCTTACTACACTCACACCGCAGCATCTCTTACCGCACTCACAGCAACACCCCTTACTACACACACAGCAACACCCCTTACTACACTCACACTGCAGCACCCCTTACTACACTCACACCACAGCACCCCTTACTGCACTCACAGCATCACCACTTACTCCACTACACTCACACAGCAGCACCCCTAACTACACTCACACAACAGCACCGCTTACTACACTCACTGCAGCACCCCTCTACACTCACACTGCAGCACCCCTTACTACACTAACACCACAGCACCCCTTACTGCACTACACTCACACAGTAGCACCCCTTTCTACACTCACACAGCACCCCTTACTACACTACACTCACATAGCAGCACCCCTTACTACACTAATACCACAGCACACTTTACTGCACTCACAGCAGTAGAGATGAGCGCCTGAAATTTTTCGGGTTTTGTGTTTTGGTTTTGGGTTCGGTTCCGCGGCCGTGTTTTGGGTTCGAATGCGTTTTGGCAAAACCTCACCGAATTTTTTTTGTCGGATTCGGGTGTGTTTTGGATTCGGGTGTTTTTTTCAAAAAACACTAAAAAACAGCTTAAATCATAGAATTTGGGGGTCATTTTGATCCCAAAGTATTATTAACCTCAAAAACCATAATTTACACTCATTTTCAGTCTATTCTGAATACCTCACACCTCACAATATTATTTTTAGTCCTAAAATTTGCACCGAGGTCGCTGTGTGAGTAAGATAAGCGACCCTAGTGGCCGACACAAACACCGGGCCCATCTAGGAGTGGCACTGCAGTGTCACGCAGGATGTCCCTTCCAAAAAACCCTCCCCAAACAGCACATGACGCAAAGAAAAAAAGAGGCGCAATGAGGTAGCTGTGTGAGTAAGATTAGCGACCCTAGTGGCCGACACAAACACCGGGCCCATCTAGGAGTGGCACTGCAGTGTCACGCAGGATGGCCCTTCCAAAAAACCCTCCCCAAACAGCACATGACGCAAAGAAAAAAAGAGGCGCAATGAGGTAGCTGTGTGAGTAAGATTAGCGACCCTAGTGGCCGACACAAACACCGGGCCCATCTAGGAGTGGCACTGCAGTGTCACGCAGGATGTCCCTTCCAAAAAACCCTCCCCAAACAGCACATGACGCAAAGAAAAAAAGAGGCGCAATGAGGTAGCTGACTGTGTGAGTAAGATTAGCGACCCTAGTGGCCGACACAAACACCGGGCCCATTTAGGAGTGGCACTGCAGTGTCACGCAGGATGTCCCTTCCAAAAAACCCTCCCCAATCAGCACATGATGCAAAGAAAAAGAAAAGAAAAAAGAGGTGCAAGATGGAATTGTCCTTGGGCCCTCCCACCCACCCTTATGTTGTATAAACAAAACAGGACATGCACACTTTAACCAACCCATCATTTCAGTGACAGGGTCTGCCACACGACTGTGACTGATATGACGGGTTGGTTTGGACCCCCCCCAAAAAAGAAGCAATTAATCTCTCCTTGCACAAACTGGCTCTACAGAGGCAAGATGTCCACCTCATCATCACCCTCCGATATATCACCGTGTACATCCCCCTCCTCACAGATTATCAATTCGTCCCCACTGGAATCCACCATCTCAGCTCCCTGTGTACTTTGTGGAGGCAATTGCTGCTGGTCAATGTCTCCGCGGAGGAATTGATTATAATTCATTTTAATGAACATCATCTTCTCCACATTTTCTGGATGTAACCTCGTACGCCGATTGCTGACAAGGTGAGCGGCGGCACTAAACACTCTTTCGGAGTACACACTTGTGGGAGGGCAACTTAGGTAGAATAAAGCCAGTTTGTGCAAGGGCCTCCAAATTGCCTCTTTTTCCTGCCAGTATAAGTACGGACTGTGTGACGTGCCTACTTGGATGCGGTCACTCATATAATCCTCCACCATTCTATCAATGTTGAGAGAATCATATGCAGTGACAGTAGACGACATGTCCGTAATCGTTGTCAGGTCCTTCAGTCCGGACCAGATGTCAGCATCAGCAGTCGCTCCAGACTGCCCTGCATCACCGCCAGCGGGTGGGCTCGGAATTCTGAGCCTTTTCCTCGCACCCCCAGTTGCGGGAGAATGTGAAGGAGGAGATGTTGACAGGTCGCGTTCCGCTTGACTTGACAATTTTGTCACCAGCAGGTCTTTCAACCCCAGCAGACTTGTGTCTGCCGGAAAGAGAGATCCAAGGTAGGCTTTAAATCTAGGATCGAGCACGGTGGCCAAAATGTAGTGCTCTGATTTCAACAGATTGACCACCCGTGAATCCTTGTTAAGCGAATTAAGGGCTCCATCCACAAGTCCCACATGCCTAGCGGAATCGCTCCGTGTTAGCTCCTCCTTCAATGTCTCCAGCTTCTTCTGCAAAAGCCTGATGAGGGGAATGACCTGACTCAGGCTGGCAGTGTCTGAACTGACTTCACGTGTGGCAAGTTCAAAGGGCATCAGAACCTTGCACAACGTTGAAATCATTCTCCACTGCGCTTGAGACAGGTGCATTCCACCTACTATATCGTGCTCAATTGTATAGGCTTGAATGGCCTTTTGCTGCTCCTCCAACCTCTGAAGCATATAGAGGGTTGAATTCCACCTCGTTACCACTTCTTGCTTCAGATGATGGCAGGGCAGGTTCAGTAGTTTTTGGTGGTGCTCCAGTCTTCTGTACGTGGTGCCTGTACGCCGAAAGTGTCCCGCAATTCTTCTGGCCACCGACAGCATCTCTTGCACGCCCCTGTCGTTTTTTAAAAAATTCTGCACCACCAAATTCAAGGTATGTGCAAAACATGGGACGTGCTGGAATTTGCCCATATTTAATGCACACACAATATTGCTGGCGTTGTCCGATGCCACAAATCAACAGGAGAGTCCAATTGGGGTAAGCCATTCCGCGATGATCTTCCTCAGTTGCCGTAAGAGGTTTTCAGCTGTGTGCGTATTCTGGAAAGCGGTGATACAAAGCGTAGCCTGCCTAGGAAAGAGTTGGCGTTTGCGAGATGCTGCTACTGGTGCCGCCGCTGCTGTTCTTGCGGCGGGAGTCCATACATCTACCCAGTGGGCTGTCACAGTCATATAGTCCTGACCCTGCCCTGCTCCACTTGTCCACATGTCCGTGGTTAAGTGGACATTGGGTACAACTGCATTTTTTAGGACACTGGTGAGTCTTTTTCTGACGTCCGTGTACATTCTCGGTATCGCCTGCCTAGAGAAGTGGAACCTAGATGGTATTTGGTAACGGGGGCACACTGCCTCAATAAATTGTCTAGTTCCCTGTGAACTAACGGCGGATACCGGACGCACGTCTAACACCAACATAGTTGTCAAGGCCTCAGTTATCCGCTTTGCAGCAGGATGACTGCTGTGATATTTCATCTTCCTCGCAAAGGACTGTTGGACAGTCAATTGCTTACTGGAAGTAGTACAAGTGGGCTTACGACTTCCCCTCTGGGATGACCATCGACTCCCAGCAGCAACAACAGCAGCGCCAGCAGCAGTAGGCGTTACACGCAAGGATGCATTGGAGGAATCCCAGGCAGGAGAGGACTCGTCAGAATTGCCAGTGACATGGCCTGCAGGACTATTGGCATTCCTGGGGAAGGAGGAAATTGACACTGAGGGAGTTGGTGGGGTGGTTTGCGTGAGCTTGGTTACAAGAGGAAGGGATTTACTGGTCAGTGGACTGCTTCCGCTGTCGCCCAAAGTTTTTGAACTTGTCACTGACTTATTATGAATGCGCTGCAGGTGACGTATAAGGGAGGATGTTCCGAGGTGGTTAACGTCCTTACCCCTACTTATTACAGCTTGACAAAGGCAACACACGGCTTGACACCTGTTGTCCGCTTTTCTGTTGAAATACCTCCACACTGAAGAGCTGATTTTTTTGGTATTTTCACCAGGCATGTCAACGGCCATATTCCTCCCACGGACAACAGGTGTCTCCCCGGGTGCCTGACTTAAACAAACCACCTCACCATCAGAATCCTCCTGGTCAATTTCCTCCCCAGCGCCAGCAACACCCATATCCTCCTCATCCTGGTGTACTTCAACATCTTCATCTTCAATCTGACTATCAGGAACTGGACTGCGGGTGCTCCTTCCAGCACTTGCAGGGGGCGTGCAAATGGTGGAAGGCGCATGCTCTTCACGTCCAGTGTTGGGAAGGTCAGGCATCGCAACCGACACAATTGGACTCTCCTTGTGGATTTGGGATTTCGAAGAACGCACAGTTCTTTGCGGTGCTTTTGCCAGCTTGAGTCTTTTCAGTTTTCTAGCGAGAGGCTGAGTGCTTCCATCCTCATGTGAAGCTGAACCACTAGCCATGAACATAGGCCAGGGCCTCAGCCGTTCCTTGCCACTCCGTGTGGTAAATGGCATATTGGCAAGTTTACGCTTCTCCTACGACAATTTTATTTTAGGTTTTGGAGTCCTTTTTTTACTGATATTTGGTGTTTTGGATTTGACATGCTCTGTACTATGACATTGGGCATCGGCCTTGGCAGACGACGTTGCTGGCATTTCATCGTCTCGGCCATGACTAGTGGCAGCAGCTTCAGCACGAGGTGGAAGTGGATCTTGATCTTTCCCTAATTTTGGAACCTCAACATTTTTGTTCTCCATATTTTAATAGGCACAACTAAAAGGCACCTCAGGTAAACAATGGAGATGGATACTAGTATACAATTATGGACTGCCTGCCGAGTGCAGACACAGAGGTAGCCACAGCCGTGAACTACCGTACTGTACTGTGTCTGCTGCTAATATAGACTGGTTGATAAAGAGATGTCTATGTAACTATGTATGTATAAAGAAGAAAGAAAAAAAAACCACGGTTAGGTGGTATACAATTATGGACGGACTGCCTGCCGAGTGCAGACACAGAGGTAGCCACAGCCGTGAACTACCGTACTGTACTGTGTCTGCTGCTAATATAGACTGGTTGATAAAGAGATGTCTATGTAACTATGTATGTATAAAGAAGAAAGAAAAAAAAACCACGGTTAGGTGGTATACAATTATGGACGGACTGCCTGCCGAGTGCAGACACAGAGGTAGCCACAGCCGTGAACTACCGTACTGTACTGTGTCTGCTGCTAATATAGACTGGTTGATAAAGAG